>NC_069501.1:787130001-787175001 GCF_027579735.1 Bombina bombina | reverse complement strand
ACTGAGAGCTCCCTCAAACTCAATGGATCCAAAACAGAACTCCTCTTCCTCCACGCAAACCAAAACAAAAACCACAGCATAACATTCAATCCACCTACCATTCCCAGACAAACCATCACCCCCAGCGCCAAAGCCTTGGAGTCATCTTTGACTCAGACACTGATCCTATTTGTGCGACATGATTCAGATAGATTCATACCAAGAGATCGAAGAAAAATTGATAATAGGAGTAAATTAGAAAGTTACTTAAAATTGCATGCTCTATCTGAATCATGAAAGAAAAATGTGGGTTTCATATCCCTTTAAGAAAATCCTTTTTGCATTAAGGGGTTAAAGTTCCTTTAATTTATGCAGTAAGCTCAATGGTAAGCAAATGATGGTGCGAGTGTCAATTCAATCCTCAGAGGCTTTTCCTGCAGCATAAGCCGCTTTCTTCTCTAAAGCAGAAGTAATGTCACAATCTCAAAACCATATATTCTCTAGTTTACCCCACAAAACAGCTGCATTTTTCCTCCTCTCTCCTAAAACTGGTCAATTTAATTTATCCTACTTTATATACAGTAGATCGGAATACAACTGTTGTGGGTCTAATAAAGATTAAAAGTTATTTTTCCGTTTTTGGGATATTATTGTGTTTTGCCTCTAATATACAGTAATGATACCAATTCTGACATAACAATTCTCCTAAGGTGCTACATCTTAAAATGATGCTTGTTTCACTTTTTATCAGGGAGGCTTGGGTTAATAATGTTAGCTACTTGTCTGTGAATGAGTATTTTCCTTCCTTAATCCCTCACCTAATCAGTCTAGTCATTTACTCTGTTAAGGTGGCTTATAATGTGTGTTTAATGGTCCTTTTAAGAAAAAGATGTATTTTTCAACATTTTTATTTTAGCAAGTACAATCATTTAAATATATGTTAGAAATACATATATATATATGGTACCATGTTGTAATGAGAGTGGTAACAACACGTTGGTTCAGATTAATAGATGCTCGAGAAGCTGACAAGAGGCCTTGTTATAAAGGAAATATCATATTTGTGTGTCACTGAGCATCGACTCCCCTATCTTTCCGTGTGTATTGGTAGTGGGCGTTACTGCTATTATTATTGCCTATTTTATTATAGTAAAGTAATCTTACTGTACAGAATGAAGGCTGTATCCAGGGGTTGGCTGTGGGCATTCTATGGTGTTCTAGAGGTGTGGTCATTATTTTCGCCTACACCTCAAATCTCCCTGTTCAAAGCTTATGTGTTAGTCTTGTTTTTATTTTTTTCTCTTTAACTGTTTTTATTTTTTCTCCTTTGCATGTGCTAGAGAGGACTGTTTTTGTGATGCTGGTATCCTTCTCAGTGGAATTACACAATTTTCCATTTGGATGTTGGGTGTTGTTGCTGTGATTTGTTGTTAGAAAATATTAGTTTAACAAAATGATTTTATGGTAAACATGCTGTTAAGGTCATATTTAGGATTATCCAAATATTTAATAAGCTTATAGAATTAGAGAATAATGCAATTTAAACAAAGCACCCTTGGTTTAGGATATTACAATCAAAATTGAATCCCTTTCAAATTAATTTAGCCTATTTTCCACTAAGGGACACAAATGTCAAAATTAAACTTTCATGGTTCAGATAGATCATGCAATTATAAGACACTTTTAAATTACCTTCTGTTATTAGATTTAATTTTTTTCTCTTGTATTCTTAGTTAAAAAGCATATGTACATATGCTCAGCAGCAATGATGCATTACTGGGAGCTAACTGGTGACTGGTAGCTACACATATTTATCTCTTCTCATTGGCTCCCCAGATATGTATAGCTAGCTCCCAGTAGTTGATTGTTGTGCTGGAGCTGACTTTAACTAGAGCATTGTATTATCACAATAGTGCTCGGATGTTACTAACATACTAGAGCATTTTAGCACTTTTATGTCCCTTACACCGCAGGACCCGGAACCCTGACCTATTCTATACAGTGAATGCTTGGTCAGTGCAAGGGTTTATTTTGCACAATGTCAAGTTGGTCATTTCCCTGAGTTGAAAACCATAAGCATTTTTCTGACAAAATGTTCATTTGAAATACTTTTAACACACTTTCTAAAAAACAGCGCTAACAGTACCCTGAATAAATTTTATTGAAAACCAATATCAATTGCCACTATCTTTATTAAAAGTTCAATACATAATCTTTATTGAACGATAGCCTTTTACTGCAAATGCTTGATCACAATTGCTGAGATAGATACCCCCACATAAAAATTATGTATGTATATTGTTGGGTTTTGTAATATAAGGCTGTGTTACCTTAATGTCTCAGGGAGTATGGTAGAAATACTTTTAAGACATTTATTTTGTAGGCAGTTTTTTGTCAGTGCAGTGCTTTATTGCTGGTATAAAGTATGCATATATATTAAAAAAATACTTTGGTGTCCTTTTAAAGCTAATATGCCCATTGGCATTGGCCAAAGTTCAGGAACAAACACAAAATCTCATGCATTAAGACCAGTATCAGACCTACTCAACAGATGGCCCTGGTGCAAACTTTCTTAGTGTATGTATGTTTGTGTATGTATGTCCCATTTGGCCAGATGTGGTAACTAACTCTTCCAGTTTTGCTTTTAATCTTAGATGAGAACTTGCAAGTGAGTGCTGGACTTTCTCTGTGTGTTGTATTCATTTACAGCTAGATTTAGAGTTTTGTCGGTAAGGACCCGCGTAGCTAACGCCGGCTTTTTTCTGGCCGCACCATAAAAATAACTCTGGTATTGAGAGTCCACATAAAGGCTGCGTTAGGCTCCAAAAAAGGAGCGTAGAGCATTTTTAACGCAACTTCAACTCTCGATACCAGAGTTGCTTACGGACGCAGCCAGCCTCAAAAACATGCTCGTGCACGATTCCCCCATAGGAAACAATGGGGCTGTTTGAGCTGAAAAAAAACCTAACACCTGCAAAAAAGCCGCGTTCAGCTCTTAACGCAGCCCCATTGTTTGCTATGCGTAAACACTTCCTACGTCTGCACCTAACACCCTAACATGTACCCCGAGTCTAAACACCCCTAACCTTACACTTATTAACCCCTCTGCTGCCCCTGCTATCGCTGACACCTGCATATTATTTTTAACCCCTAATCTGCCGCTCCGTAAACCGCCGCTACTTACATTATCCCTATGTACCCCTAATCTGCTGCCCCTAACACCACCGACCCCTATATTATATTTATTAACCCCTAATCTGCTCCCCACAACGTCGCCTCCACCTGCCTACACTTATTAACCCCTAATCTGCCGAGCGGACCACACCGCTACTATAATAAAGTTATTAACCCCTAATCCGCCTCACTAACCCTATAATAAATAGTATTAACCCCTAATCTGCCCTCCCTAACATCGCCGACACCTAACTTCAATTATTAACCCCTAATCTGCCGACCGGAGCTCACCGCTATTCTAATAAATGTATTAACCCCTAAAGCTAAGTCTAACCCTAACACTAACACCCCCCTAAATTAAATATAATTTTAATCTAACGAAATTAATTAACTCTTATTAAATAAATTATTCCTATTTAAAGCTAAATACTTACCTGTAAAATAAATCCTAATATAGCTACAATATAATTTATAATTACATTGTAGCTATTTTAGGATTAATATTTATTTTACAGGCAACTTTGTAATTATTTTAACCAGGTACAATAGCTATTAAATAGTTAAGAACTATTTAATAGTTACCTAGTTAAAATAATTACAAAATTACCTGTAAAATAAATCCTAACCTAAGTTACAATTAAACCTAACACTAGACTATCATTAAATTAATTAAATAAAATATCTACAATTACCTACAATTAAACCTAACACTACACTATCAATACATTAATTAAATAAAATACCTACAAATAACTACAATGAAATAAACTAACTAAAGTACAAAAAATAAAAAAGAACTAAGTTACAAAAAATAAAAAAATATTTACAAACATAAGAAAAATCTTACAACAATTTTAAACTAATTACACCTACTCTAAGCCCCCTAATAAAATAACAAAGCCCCCCAAAATAAAAAAATGCCCTACCCTATTCTAAATTACTAAAGTTCAAAGCTCTTTTACCTTACCAGCCCTGAACAGGGCCCAGCTCTTTTGCCTGTAAAAAAAAACCATACAATACCCCCCCCAACATTACAATCCACCACCCACATACCCCTAATCTAACCCAAACCCCCCTTAAATAAACCTAACACTAAGCCCCTGAAGATCTTCCTACCTTGTCTCCACCCTGCCAGGTTCACCGATCGGTCCAGAAAAGCTCCTCCGATGTCCTGATCCAAGCCCAAGCGGGGGGCTGAAGATGTCCATGATCCGGTCGAAGTCTTCATCCAAGCGGGGCAGAAGAGGTCTTCCATCCGATTGAAGTCTTCATCCAGGCGGCATCTTCTATCGACATCCATCTGGAGCGGAGCGGCAGCATCCTGAAGACCTCCGACGCGGAACATCCATCCTGGCCGACGACTGAACGATGAATGACGGTTCCTTTAAATGACGTCATCCAAGATGGCGTCCCTTGAATTCCGATTGGCTGATAGGATTCTATCAGCCAATCGGAATTAAGGTAGGAAAAATCTGATTGGCTGATTGAATCAGCCAATCAGATTGAGCTCGTATTCTATTGGCTGATCGGAACAGCCAATAGAATGCGAGCTCAATCTGATTGGCTGATTGGATCAGCCAATCGGATTGAACTTGATTCTGATTGGCTGATTCCATCAGCCAATCAGAATATTCCTACCTTAATTCCGATTGGCTGATAGAATCCTATCAGCCAATCGGAATTCAAGGGACGCCATCTTGGATGACGTCATTTAAAGGAACCGTCATTTGTCGTTCAGTCGTCGGCCAGGATGGATGTTCCGCGTCGGAGGTCTTCAGGATGCTGCCGCTTCGCTCTGGATGGATGACGATAGAAGATGCCGCCTGGATGAAGACTTCAATCGGATGGAGGACCTCTTCTGCCCCGCTTGGATGAAGACTTCGACCGGATCATGGACATCTTCAGCCCCCCGCTTGGGCTTGGATCAGGACATCGGAGGAGCTCTTCTGGACCGATCGGTGAACCTGGCAGGGTGAAGACAAGGTAGGAAGATCTTCAGGGGCTTAGTGTTAGGTTTATTTAAGGGGGGTTTGGGTTAGATTAGGGGTATGTGGGTGGTGGGTTGTAATGTTGCGGGGGGGTATTGTATGTTTTTTTTTACAGTCAAAAGAGCTGAACTTCTTGGGGCATGCCCCGCAAAGGGCCCTGTTCAGGGCTGGTAAGGTAAAAGAGCTTTGAACTTTAGTAATTTAGAATAGGGTAGGGCATTTTTTTATTTTGGGGGGCTTTGTTATTTTATTAGGGGGCTTAGAGTAGGTGTAATTAGTTTAAAATTGTTGTAAGATTTTTCTTATGTTTCTAAATATTTTTTTATTTTTTGTAACTTAGTTCTTTTTTATTTTTTGTACTTTAGTTAGTTTATTTCATTGTAGTTATTTGTAGGTATTTTATTTAATTAATGTATTGATAGTGTAGTGTTAGGTTTAATTGTAGGTAATTGTAGATATTTTATTTAATTAATTTAATGATAGTCTAGTGTTAGGTTTAATTGTAACTTAGGTTAGGATTTATTTTACAGGTAATTTTGTAATTATTTTAACTAGGTAACTATTAAATAGTTCTTAACTATTTAATAGCTATTGTACCTGGTTAAAATAATTACAAAGTTGCCTGTAAAATAAATATTAATCCTAAAATAGCTACAATGTAATTATAATTTATATTGTAGCTATATTAGGATTTATTTTACAGGTAAGTATTTAGCTTTAAATAGGAATAATTTATTTAATAAGAGTTAATTAATTTCGTTAGATGTAAATTATATTTAACTTAGGGGGGTGTTAGTGTTAGGGTTAGACTTAGCTTTAGGGGTTAATACATTTATTAGAATAGCGGTGAGCTCCGGTCGGCAGATTAGGGGTTAATAATTGAAGTTAGGTGTCGGCGATGTTAGGGAGGGCAGATTAGGGGTTAATACTATTTATTATAGGGTTAGTGAGGCGGATTAGGGGTTAATAACTTTATTATAGTAGCGGTGCAGTCCGCTCGGCAGATTAGGGGTTAATAAGTGTAGGTAGGTAGCGGCGACGTTGTGGGGGGCATATTAGGGGTTAATAAATATAATATAGGGGTCGGCGGTGTTAGGGGCAGCAGATTAGGGGTACATAAGGATAACTTAAGTAGCGGCGCTTTGCGGTCGGCAGATTAGGGGTTAATTATTGTAAGTAGTTTGCGGCGACGTTGTGGGGGGCAGATTAGGGGTTAATAAATATAATACAGGGGTCGGCGGTGTTAGGGGCAGCAGATTAGGGGTACATAAGTATAACGTAGGTGGCGGTCGGCAGATTAGGGGTTAAAAAAAATTAATTGAATGGCGGCGATGTGGGGGGACCTCGGTTTAGGGGTACATAGGTAGTTTATGGGTGTTAGTGTACTTTAGAGTACAGTAGTTAAGAGCTTTATGAACCGGCGTTAGCCCAGAAAGCTCTTAACTACTGACTTTTTTCTGCGGCTGGAGTTTTGTCGTTAGATTTCTAACGCTCACTTCAGACACGACTCTAAATACCGGAGTTAGAAAGATCCCATTGAAAAGATAGGATACGCAATTTACGTAAGGGGATCTGCGGTATGGAAAAGTCGCGGATGAAAAGTGAGCGTTAGACCCTTTTTTGAGTGACTCCAAATACCGGAGTTAGCCTAAAACCAGCGTTAGGAGCCTCTAACGCTGGTTTTCACGGCTAACGCCAAACTCCAAATCTAGGCCTTATTTTGTAATTTTCCCTATGGGCCTTGCACCCAAACCTGTCTGGGGTTAACTACCTGGGAGTTATATTGAGCTCCCAGAGCTGTGCATGTTGCAGAGTCATGGAATGTGTATTTATTTATGTGTATGTAGATGCTGGCTGCTATATTTGCTGGCTGTGCCACTGCACCTGCTGCAATAATGGTAGTTCCCCCCCTAATTGGGACAAAATTCTAAAACGATCATTAAATTACCAGTGCTGTAATCTGGGGACAAGCCAACGCCATAGCAGAGGTAATTTTTTCCTACACCTTCTGTATACAGCGTAGAACAGAAATAAGCCACAACATTATAAAATATTTATCAAGTAAAAAATGTATTATATAACTCAAATGATTGGAATACATAATTTATAGCATTATTCTGACAACATAATTTAAAGACAAGGTAGTGTCACTCTAATGCTTTCCCATTTTAAGGCACAGTTTGCATTCCTACTCACCACAAGAAACGCAGTTATGTACACAAAAAATCTTAATAATTTAATTACTTGTTTGTGGACATAGTAAGCTTCATTTTAAGTTGAATTACATACCTAGATTTCTTCCTTCTTGTCAAATTATAATTGTACAGCTTGAATACATTTTGCAGTACTCCTTTTTTTATTGAAAACCAGCCTACAGAAATTAAAACCTACTTTCCATATAAACTTTAGGTTTCAAGTCAATTTACCCTGAAGATATAGTAAGATGTGTAGGAAGTTTATAGTTAAAATGCATACATTTCTAATCAACCCCCAGAGAAACAATATTTTGAAGCCTGAAATTTGATATTCCTCCAAAGATTAAATTCTTATTTGCAAGACAAATACAGAAGCAATGCCAGGACCAATTAATAACAACAACGGAAAGAACATGAGCAGTGTCAAAATATTTATTCCTGACATTTTAATATTTTACCAAGCAGTATGGTTTTCAGACCACGTTTATTTACATCAGGTGCAGTATACTATTAACCTCTTGTTGATTTCTACAGAGAGCTGCAGACCAAAATATTAAAGTTTTTTAAACAGATAAGCGGTTAAGGAATGATAACTGCACATTCTCTTTGACTAAAGCTATCTGGCTAAGTTTGCCTAATACGTCTTGTTAAATAAAGACCTCAAACATGAGCTGTTACCGAACATATCAAAACAAAAGACATCCACATGGTGTTCGAGACATGGACTAATAATAATGCTTTGTTGCAGCGGGAGGTAAGGGGATGTAATTTATTAGTATTGTATCCATGCATAACTCTGTCTTTTTTTACTTTAACACCCCTTTAATTGAACTCATTTAGTGCTTATGTTCAGGGTGACCAGACATCCCGGTTTTACCGGGACAAACCTGGTTTTTAAGACTTCAAAACAAACAACAGAGTTGAAAAGACTTCATCCCACTGTCCCAAGAATACCTTTCAGGACAGGCAAATGTCCCAGTTTTGGAAGCAGTTCACTATATGAGCAGCTGGATTGTGCTGTATCTTGTGTGCTGCAGTTTATCTTTTATTATTATCAGGTATTTGTAGAGCACTAACAGGTTATGCAGCACTATGAACATAGGTGGTATATAAAATCAATTACAGGGATCAAATAGGTAGAGGGTCCTGCCGAGAGTTGCACTGTTGTAGTCGGTTTTTATGAAGGTGGACTACAAACAGCTGGGCTTATAGGCTTACATGCTATGGGGTTTAAGAGATAGCAGTGAAGATAGGAAGGTTAGTGTAGGTTGTATGCATCCCTGAATAGTAGAGTCTTCAGGGAGCACTTGAAGCTTTTAAAACTAGGGGAGAGTCTTGTCGAGCGAGGCAGAGAGTTCCATAAGATGGGAGCCAGTCTGGAGAAATCATGTAAACGGGAATGTGAGGAGGTAACAAGAGAGGAGGAGAGTAGGAGATCATGAGCAGAGTGAAGGGGTCGGGAGGGAGAGTATCTGGAGACAAGGTCTGAGATGTAGGGGGGGAGCAATGCAATTGAGGGCTTTGTGTGTCAGAGTGAGAATTTTGTGTTTAATCCTGGAGGCAAGAGGAAGCAAGTGAAGGGATTGGCAGAGAGGTGCGGCAGATGAAGAGTGACGTGTAAGGAAGATGAGCCTGGCAGAGGCATTAATTATGGATTGTGAAGGAGCTAGGTAGCAGCTAGGGAGACCAGAGAGGATGGAGTTGCAGTAGTCGAGGCAGGAAAGGATGAGACAGTGGATTAAATTCTTAGTTGTGTCTTGTGTAAGGAAATGTCTGATTTTAGCGATGTTTTTAAGGTGGAAGCGGCATGCTTTAGCCAAGGACTGAATGTGAGGAGTGAACGATCTGAGTCTATCTATCTATCTATTGGGTACTTATAGAGCGCAAACTAATCACCCGTGAGGGTCTCAAGGCGCTAAGGGAAAGGGGATAGGGGATAGGAGAAATGGGGGGAGGAGATGGGCATTCAGTAGATGAGCCAGGTTTTGAGGTCCTTTCTGAACTTTGTAAGGGAGGTGGATTGTCTGAGGTGAAGTGGGAGGGTGTTCCATGTCTTAGCTGCCATCTTCCACCCGCTGTGGATTTGCTGATACGGGGGATGACTGCGAGTGCTTGGTCGGCCGATCGGAGTTGTCTGGCGGGGGTGTAGAAATTTACATGGTGGTTGAGGTATTTAGGTCCGATGTTGTGTAGGGCCTTGAACGCGTGGGTAAGGAGCTTGAAGGTGATTCTCTTGTTGATGGGGAGCCAGTGAAGGTTCCTTAGGTGTTCGGTGATGTGGCATTGGAGGGGGATGTCAAGGATGAGTCTGGCTGAGGCGTTCTGGATACGTTGGAGTCTCTTTTGGAGTTTGATGGTGGAGCCGGCATAGAGTGAGTTGCCGTAGTCTAACCGGCTGCTGACGAGGGTGTGGGTGACTGTTTTCTTGGTTTTGGTAGGGATCCACTTGAAGATTTTTCGTAGCAGGTGGAGAATGTGGAAGCATGTTGAGGTGATGGCATTGATTTGTCGGTCCATGGAGATTGAGGAGTCCAGGATGAAGCCTAGATTTTGTGTGTGGTCGGTTGGGGTTGGAGGGTGACCGAGGGCTGTGGGCTACCAGGAGTTGTTCCATGCGGATTTATTGGGTCCAAGGAGGAGGACTTCGGTTTTGTCTGTGTTCAGTTTGAGCCGGTTGTCCTTCATCCAGGCGGCGACTGCTGTCAGGCCTTCGTGGACGTTCTTTTTGGCGGTGGTGGGATCTCGGGTGAGTGAGATGATTAACTGGGTGTCGTCGGCATAGGAGACGATGTTGAGGTCATGGCGTCGGACGATGGCGGCAAGAGGGGCCGTGTAGATGTTGAAGAGGGTGGGGCTCAGTAAAGAGCCTTGCGGTACACCGCAGTTGACTGGTGTGGGTTTGGAGGAGAAAGGCGGGAGTCTGACTTTATGGGTCATGAGGAAGGAGGTGATCCATTCCAGGGCTTTGCTGCGGATGCCGGCATCATGTAGGCGGGTGCGGAGGATGTTGTGGTCGACAGTATCGAAAGCTGCTGAGATGTCGAGGAGGATGAGGGCGGCGGTTTCTCCTTGGTCGAGCATGGCGTGGATATCGTCTGTGGCAGCGAGGAGGGCAGTCTCGGTGCTGTGGTTGCTTCTGAAACCGGATTGGGAGTGGTCCAGGATGTGGTTGGCCTCAATGTGGTCAATAAGTTGCAAGTTCTCCATGACTTTGGCCGGGAAGGGGAGTAGACAGATGGGGAGGTAGTTATTCGGGTCCATGGGGTCTGCCGAGGGTTTCTTCAGCAGGGGTTTCAGTTCTGCGTGCTTCCAGATATCCGGGAAGGTGCCGGTTTTGATGGAGCAGTTGATGGTGCGGCGGAGTTCAGGGGCGATGATGTTGCTTGCTTTGTTGAATATGTGATGGGGGCATGGGTCTGAGGGTGCACCACCATAGTGGATGGATTTCATGATTCTGAGGGTGTCATCTGTGGTGACGGGGCTCCAAATAGTCCGTGTGTGGTGAGGGGGGACGAATTTGGGAGGGGAGTCGGGTGTAGGGGAGTGGGTGGTGGAGGTTGAGTTATGAGGCGCGAAACTGTCATAGGTGTCGAGGATCTTATGGTGGAAGTGTGCAGCAAGGGTATTGCAGAGGTCCTGGGAGGGTGGAATGTTGGTGGTGTCGCTGTTGGGTTTAGATAATTCCTTGATGACTAAGAACAACTCCTTGCTGTTTTGTGCATTAGAGTTGATTCTGTCTTGAATGGCTGTTTTTTTGGCAGTTTTTATGAGGTGGTGGTGGGTGGTGATTGCTTCCTTAAAGGCAGCTTTATCCAGAAGGGTCTTGCTGGATCTCCAGGTTCTTTCCAGTTGTCTGCAGTGGCATTTGGAGTCCTGGAGGGCCGGGGTGAACCAGCTAGCTTTGTTGGTGGTTTGGCGGCCAGATGTTTTTTTGAGGGGGGCAAGGGTGTTGGAGCAGTCTGTAATCTAGTGGTGGAAGTTGCAGGCGGAGGAGTTGGCGTCTGTGGAGGTAGGTAGGGAAGCGCGTGGAGGGTGCTGGCGTTGTAGTGGGGGCAGTTTCTGGAGCCAAGGTTCATGGCGTTGGGTGTGGTCGGGGCGCGGACAGGCGCTGACGGGCTTGTCTTTGGCTTGCCTTCAGCGCGCCAGTGGCGCGCCCGCTGCGCTGTTGCGCAGCGATCACCATTAAATACAGCAGGAAGGTGGGCGGGCTGGTTAGCTGGTAGATGTGAAATAATAAGAGAGCAAACAAAATACAGAAAGATACAGCACAAATACATAGGGATAAGGGAGAGAAAACTTACTTTAGTGGTGCAGCGATCACCATTAAATACAGCAGGAAGGTGGGCGGGCTGGTTAGCTGGGTAGGGGGTAGGTGTGAAATAATAACAGAACAAACAAAATACAGAAAGATACAGCACAAATACATAGGGATAAGGGAGAGAAAGTCAAGTGTCACCCCAAGACATAGGGCATGTGAGGTTAGGGTAATGATGCAGTTATCAACAGTTATAGATACAGGGGGGGGTGGAGATTTTGAAAGAAGGGTGGAAAATAAGGAGCTCAGTTTGGAGAGATTTAGCTTGAGGTAGTAAGAGGACATCCAAGATGAGATATGAGAGAGACAGTTAGTGACACGGGTTAGCAAGGAAGGAGATAGTTCTGGTGCAGAGAGGTAGATTTGGGTATCGTCGGCATACAAATGATAGTGAAACCCATGGGACTTTATTAAGGAATGAGGACGTGTAGATTGAGAAGAGAAGGGAAGCGAAGACAGAGCCTTGCGTTACCCCTACAAAAAGAGGTAACAGGGCAGAGGATGCCCCAGAGAAGGCTACACTAAAGGTACGGTTAGACAGATAGAAAGAGAACCAAGAGAGCTGTGTCGCAGATGCTGAAGGATTGGAGGGTATGGAGCAAAAGAGGGTGGTCGACAGTATCAAAGGCTGCAGACAGATCAAGGAGGATAAGTAGAGAAAGTGGCCTTTAGATTTTGCTGTAAGTAGGTCATTGGTAACCTTAACAATTGCTGTCTCTGTTGAGTGAAGGGGGCGATATCCAGATTGCTGTGGATCAAGGAGGGAGTTTAATGTAAAGAAGTGGGATAGACGTGCATATACTAGCTTTTCAAGAAGCTTTGAGGCAAGAGGGAGTAGGGAAATAGGGCGGTAGGTGGATGGGGAGGTTGGATTGAGAGAAGGTTTTTTTGAAGATAGGTGTGACTAATGCATGTTTAAGAGTTGTGGGAACTATCCCAGTGCTGAGGGAAAGGTTGAAGAAGTGTGTGTGTATAGCTGGGTGCATTTATCCACCAATCAGCAAGAACAACCCAGGTTGTTCACCAAAAATGGGCTGGCATCTAAACTTACATTCTTGCTTTTCAAATAAATATACCAAGAGAATGAAGAAAATTTGATAATAGGAGTAAATTAGAAAGTTGCTTAAAATTGCATGCTCTATCTGAATCACTAATGACAAAATTTGGGTACAGTATCCCTTTAAATTGTGACCCCCATGTTCTTATTATTTCTTTTTTTGTGGAAAATGTCGTCAGCTTTAACTTTATTAAGTCCCTTCAGATATATTATGTCACCTCTTTCCCTTCTCTCTTCTAAACTACACATATTTATGGTGTGTATTGACAGCTTAGTACTTTGTGCTTTATACTTATATGGCACCTGCAAAGCAAATGTAGCAGCAATAAGCTCAATTTGAAACAATCCTAATTCCCATGCAAAGCACATTGTATATGTTTAAAAAGGGAAGGGGTTCCCAAATGATGATCACTTGGAGGAGGGGGTCACTACACTAAAGAATATTTTTTTAAAAAAAAACCAGCTAATAAATATTTTAAAAAACAAAAAAACAATGATACTGGCAGACAGCTAACACATTAGGTTAGAGAGCTGTTTTGGCGCGGCAAAATGTACACTGCAGAAATTAAATAAAAATAAATAAATATATATTTATTTTTTGTACACTGTAGAAATTAAATTAAAAAAATAAATAAATATACATATTTGTTACATATATATATATATATATATATATATATATATATATATATATATATATATATATATATATACACATATAGTATATATATATATATATATATATACACACACATATAGTATATATATATATATATATATATATATATATATACACTGTGTATATATATATATATATAACTATATATAAAAATACTATCCCTAAACTGCATACTGGCAGATTGTCTAAGATGGTGGTGACCAGTAGGGGGTAAGTGAGGGAAGTGAGCTGTTTAGGAGAGATCAGGTAGGAATCTTACAAGCTACCTGATTAACCCCTTCACTGCCAGGAATATTAGAAGTGTGGTGCGCAGATGCAATTAGCAGCCTTCTAATAACCAAAAAGCAAAATAAAGCCATGTATGTCTGCTATATCAGAACAAAACAAACATCTGGTATTCCAGAGAAGCTTTTACAACCATTTGTGTTATGACTGCAAAAGCGGTATGTAAAAAAATTCAGTGAGAAACCCAAAGTTTGTGAAAAAGTTAACTATTTTTTTATATGGTCGCATTTGGCAGTGAAACGGTGGCACTGGCATGAAATGTATCAAAATAGGCCTAGATCAAAACCTTGGATTGTCTACTAAAAAAAATATATAGTTTTGATTGGTAAATAAAAAAAAAAAAACAAGGATCTATTTTTGTTCAATTAGAGTGATACTAAAAATGCTAAAAATTCACCGGTACTTCAAGTGAGTTTTTCTCTAAAACTCCCTGTATTGAAGGGGTTAAAAACACCTGAGCATCTATACATTGATGCTGCAAACAAATTCAAATGTTTTGAAATGGAGGCCAATATCATATGGCTGTTACAATGCAGCGGCTGCAATACAGTTAGTTTGGTCAAAGACAACTTTCTGATGTAGTACAACCTTTGTACATTGTACATAGCCTATACTGAAAATCCTTAAAGGGGCAGTATACTGTAAAAATAGTTTTTGCCTTAATGTGTTTCTAATTACTTTTTTTTTACCAGCTGCAGAGAATAAAATGTATGAGACTTGCTTGTTTAAGGCTTATTTGTGTCTATGAATTAGCTGGTTTTGTGTTTTGAGGCCACAACCTAATAAAATGGGTTGAGCTTGTAGGTATAATCAGATCTCATTACTTTAATACATTGTGTACATATACCTGCTTCTTTATCTTATATCTGTCCATAAACAAACCACCAATACTTGGAGAGAACAATGGAAAATTAACATTGTATTACCTTATCTCTTCTATAACCCACTAGGAGTGTAATTTCTTTTACTGGCTGTGTTAACACAGCTTGGCCTCGAGGCCAAAAACTTTCAGGATGGGTGGGGATACCACAGGCTAAATAAACCAATTCAAATGCCAATATAAGGTTAATCAAAATACTTGTAAACAATTTAATACACCCCAGCAGGTAAAGTGGATCATTGGGAACAAATTAAAGAAGAGAACATTTTTGAGTAAACTGTCCCTTTAAAGTGAGAATTAAATATCTGTAAGAAAACATAACAGTCCCTAAATAAAATCAATATTTGAATATTGCAAATTTCTTTCTAGTTTTCTAGTTCTGAGGATTGAAAATACACATTACAGACTTCACAAGCCTAACCCTGCCACATATCTGTTCCTCGTTGGCTTTAGGGGAGATTCTAAATAAGAAACTGCAAAATAATGGAACTTTTTCCAACAAACGGCTAGATTATAAGTGGAGCAGTAATTTGCGCTTTGGCTCTTACGTTTACTCCGCTAGACGGAGGCTTTTTGTGCGTGTCAGGTAGCACAAGTATTAAAAGTTGAAAGTAAAAAGTTTTCACACAAGCGATAACCTGACATGAGCAAATGTTGGGCGGACATGAATCGCTTGTGAAATGCTTGTGCAATGCCGCGCCCTGCACATTCGCAGCTAATCGGCCGCTAGCAGGGGGTGTCAATCAGGGGGCGGACAAGTTAAGGAGCAGCGGTCTTACGAACGCTGCTTCTTAAATTACGTTTCAGGCGGACCTAAAACTTTGCGGGAAGATAGCAGCATTCGCTGCTTTATAAATCTACCCCATAGTCTTCAATGGAGTGTAAAAAGTTAAAAAAAAACTAACAATCTTACTCACGTGCAAACCTGATCACATTTTCTCAAGTGCACTAACCCGACATGAAATAGGCATATATCACATTCCAATGTTCTTCACATAGAAGAAAATGTTCTATTTATTCATAAATACATATTTTTTTTTATATATATATATATAGTTTACCAGAGCTCTGAAGTTGCGATATCCCAATGCACGTTAAATTCAATTGTGCTCAAGCAAACACGTTTACTTTCAACCTGTAATATGTGCCATACTACCGATGAACGCAAATAGCCGCGATAAACCCCTTTTCGCTCTCACGCAACAGTTAGCATGCCACTTATAATCTAGCCCAAAGTAACTGTGAATACTTCAGTAACTAATAATTATTTTAGTCTTGTCCAAATAGGGGGAGCTCTATAATTTCAAGTCCATGGTGAAAAATAATTAATCAAATTACAAGTGATGAGCTATATGCTATGCTCAAGTGCAACTCACAACAGGGCTAAAAAAGTTAGAGTGACTGGAGACCCGAAGTAAAGTATAAGGGATCAAATAAAAGAATATTAAAACACATGTAATACCTTTTAAAATGAAGTATTTCTCTAAATGCATATTAGAATTACTTTATATGTTTTTAATTAAAAAAATGTTTAAAGGTGGTTTAAAGGGATATGGAATATGATAAGATGTTGGGCTGGGAAGGGTATGTGTATATACAGTACTGTGCAAAAGATTTAGGCAGGTGTAAAAATATGCTGTTAAGCAAGAATGCTTTCAAAAGTAAAAATGTTAACAGTTTATTTTTATTAATTAACAAAATGTGAAGTAAGTGAACGGAAATCAAATCAATATTTGGAGTGACCACCTTTTGCCTTTAAAACAACATCAATTCTTCTAGGCACAATTTTTTAAAGGAACCTGGCACTTGTTATAAATACGTTGAAGAACTAACCACAGTTCTTATGTGGATTTAGGCAGCCTCAGTTACTTTTGCCTCTTCATGTTATTCCAGACAGACTTGATGATGTTGAGATCAGGGCTTGGTGGGGGCCATACCATCGCTTCCATGACTTCCTGTTCTTCTATACTCTGAAGATGGTTCTTAATGACTTTGGATGTATGTTTGGGGTCATTGTCATGCTGCAGAATACATTTGGGGCTATTTAGAGGCCTCCCTGATGGTATTGCATGATGGATAAGGTTCTGCCTGTACTTCTCAGCATTAAAGAAACCATTAATTATGAACAAATCCCAAACTCCATTTGCAGAAATGCAGCCCCAAACTTGCAAGGAACCTCGACCATGCTTCACTGTTGCCTGCAGACACTCATTCTTGTACCGCTCTCCAGCCCTTCAATGAACAAACTGCCTTCTGTTATAGACAATTATTTAAAAAATTGAATAACCTGAGGTAATTTTTCTCTACCTCAGTTCCTGTGATGAGTTGTTGGCCTGGTTACATCGGAGGTATGGATTTTTTTACCACAAATCTTCCATGAAGACCACTTCTTACCAGACTTCTCAAGACAGTAAATGGGTCTACCGGGGTCCCTCTAGTTTCTGCCAATTTTGAGTTAATGACACTGCTGGACATCTTCCGATTGTGAAGGGAACTAAGCATGATGTGTCTTTCATCTGCTGCACAATGTTTCCTTGGCCAACCACTGTGTCTACAGTCTTCAACATTGCCTGTTTCTTTGTGCTTGGACAGCATATCTGGGAACCCCAGTCTGCCATAAAAATTTCTGTCTGGGAGAGACCTTGACGATTCAGTATAACTTTGTCTTGTTGTTGTGCTCAGTTTTGCCATGGTATATGACTTTTAACATTAAACTGTCTTTAGCAACCTCACATTCACCTAGATTACAAGTTTTGCATTCGTGTTTTAACGCTGAAAAAATTGTAATTTCAGCGTTAAAACAGCACCGCAACCATTACAGGTCTTGTCGGTATAGCTGTACTTCAAGCCTTTTAGCCTGTAACGCAACGCCAATCCCGCACAAGTAAAAATTACGTTTTCCATGGGACTTCCATAGCGCAGCCATTACAAGTTTTGCGGTGAGGCTTGCGTTGCAGCCAATAACTACAAGTTCCGTTTCGCAATATGAGAGCAGTAGTTTTGAGTTTTACGCAACAAAACTGTTACTCATAACTAAAGTGTTACAAAATACAATAACACCTATAAACTACCTATTAACCACTAAACTAAGGCCCCCCCCCGCATCGCAAAACACTATTTTAAACCCCTAATCTGCCGCTGCCGACATCGCCGCCACTATTAAAAATTATTAACCCCTATTCCGCCTCTCCCCGACATAGCCGCCACTATACTAAAGTTATTAAACCCTGAACCGCCTCCCTCCCGCATCGCAAACACTATTTAAATATTATTAACCCCTAATCTGCCATCCGCCCACATCGCCCCCACTATACTAAAGTTATTAACCCCTAATTCCGCCGCCACTAAAATAAACCTATTAACCCTTAAACTGCAAGCCCCCCACAACGAAATATACTAAATAAACCTATTAACCCATAAACCAAAAGCCCCCACATCGCAATAAACTAATTTAAACTAGTAACCCCTAAACCTAACCCTAAAGCTAACCCTAACACCCCCTAACTTTAACATAATTAAAATAGAGCTAAATTAAAGTTACAATTATTAACTAAATAATACCTATTTAAACTAAATACATACTTACATGTGAAATAAAACCTAAACTAGCTACAATATAACTAATAGTTATATTGTAGCTAGCTTAGGTTTTATTTTTATTTCACAGGTAAGTTTGTATTTATTTTAACTAGGTAGTTATTAAATAGTTATTAACTATTTAATAACTACCTAGTTAAAAAAATACAAACTTACCTGTGAAATAAAACCTAAGCTGCCTTACACTAAAATCTAACATTACAAAAATAAAAAGACTACGATTACAGAAAATAAAAAACACTAAAATTACAAAAAATAAAAAAAAACATACCACTACAAAAAAATAACAAACGAAATTAACCAAAATAATAAAAATTATTCCTATTCTAATACCCTTTTAAAAAAATAAAAAAGCCTAATCTAAAATAAACTACCAAGGGCTCTTAAAAGGACCTTTTGTAGGGCATTTCTCTAAAGTTAACAGCTCTTTTGCTACAAAACAAAACAAACACCCCCTAAAAGTATACAAACCCCCACCCCCCAAACCCACAAAATAAAAATAAAGTAAAACCTAATCTACCCATTGCCCTGAAAAGGGCATTTGTATGGGCATTGCCCTTAAAAGGGCATTTAGCTCTTTTTTTCCTTGCCCTTAAAAGGGCATTCAGCTCTTTTATGAAATGCCCAAGCCCTAATCTAAAAATAAAAACCCACCCCAAAACGAAAAAAATACATTACACAAAATAACAAACAAATTATCAAAAATAATTAAAAAAATATTCCTATTCTAATAGCCATTTAAAAAAAAAAAAAAACACCCCAAAATAAAAAACCTAATCTAGAATAGACTACCAATAGCCCTTAAAGGGCTTTTTGTAGGGCATTGCCCTGAGTTAAACAGCTCTTTTCCCTAAAAAAATACAAAGAACCAATAACATTACAAACTCCCCTCCCCAAACCCACAAAATAATAATAAAAAAACTATCTAAAACAAACTAAGCTAACCATTGCCCTGAAAAGGGCATTTGTATGGGCATTGCCCTTAAAAGGGCATTTAGCTCTTTTGCATTGACCTGAAAAGGGCATTTAGCTCTTTTATGAAAAGTCCAAACCCTAAACTAAAAAAAAAAAAACAGCCAAAAATTTGAACACCCAATAAAATTTCATAAGCTCTCATCCTATTTTCTGTTTTGAACAGCCAATAGGATTTAAGTATCTCTCTTCCTATTGGCTGATTTGCATTTCCAAAATCAAATTAGCCAATAGGAATGCAAGGGATGCCATTTTAAATCGCGTACCTTGCATTAAAGATTCAGTATACGGCGGCGACCGTATGAAGAGGATGCTCCAGGCTGGATGTCTTTAGGATGGACCTGCTCCATGCCGCCAGGATGAAGATAGAAGATGCAGCCTGGATGAAGATAGAAGAGGCCGTCTGGATGAAGACTTCTCGCAACCTGGATGAGGACTTCGCCGCCTGGATGAAGATCGTTCAAGCGGGACTTTAAAAACTGTAAGTGGATCTTCAGGGGTTAGTGATAGATTTTTTTAAGGGGTTTTTTTGTGGGTGTTTTTTTGTTTTTGTTTAGGGTTTGGGCTTTTTATAAAAGAGCTAAATGCCTTTTTAAGGCCAATGCCCATACAAATTCCCTTTTCAGGGCAATGGTTAGCTTAGGTTTTTTTTAGATAGTTTTTTATTTTGTGGGTTTGGGGGGGTGGGGGTTTGTAATGTTAGTGGGTCTTTGTATTTTTTTTCAGGTAAAAGAGCTGTTTAACTTAGGGCAATGCCCTACAAAAGTTCCTTTTAAGGGCTGTTGGTAGTTTATTCTAGATTGGGTTTTTTATTTTGGGGTGTTTGTTTTAAAATGGGTATTAGAATAGGAATACTTTTTATTTTTGTTTTTTTTTGTTTTTTTTTATTATTTTTTTTTTATATTTTTATTATTTATAAACAGCAATGTATACATTTACCACATTTTCTTTTCCTTATACGCCACGCAGGGCTGAGTATTATATTTCATACTTGGAAAAGAAAAGAAGAAAAATAAAGAGGAGTAGAAGGTAAAAAGACTGTTATGTATAATCAAATTATTAACATTGTATATTTATGTTTCTACACATTGCTGAAAATTTTAACTTTTTTTTCCCTTATAAATCAAATCAGTACTAGACAAAAAGTAAAAAGACAAAGCATAATAAAGCAAAACAAAACAAAAACAAAAACGGAAAGAAAAAAAAAAAAAAAAAAAAAAGGAAATATAATAAAATAAAATAATTTCCCCTTATGCCCTTCACCTTCTCTCCCCAGCCAAATTTCCAGCTATCTCCCTAAAGGGGTACCAGAATTGATTCTGTGCAGATTCTGGGAGTGAATGTATAAACTTTTCCCACTTCATCCTAAATACATTGCTTGTGTCCTCATTTAATTCCTGAATATCATATTGTTCGATAATTGCTTGTTTTATTAAATAGTTTTTCCATTCTGTAAAATTAAGTTTTTTACTATTCTTCCAATTTCTAAAGATTATACATCTAGCTGCCATGACCGAGATATTTATAAATTTCCAGTTTGCTCCCATTTCCTTGAATCCTGATAAGAGGACTATATGTCTTAACTTGAATTTATTAGGTTTCCTTATAGTTTTATCTAGCCAGTATTCAATTTTACACCAGAATTGTTTGACTATAGGACACTCCCAGATCATATGTATTAGATTAGCTGCTATTTTACTACATTTCGGACACTTATTAAACTGTGTATTGCCCCACTTGAAACCCTTCTCTGGGGTATAGTAGATATTATGTAGTAATTTTAAGTGGGCCTCTCTCCATATTTCAGAAATTGTTATTTTAAGCACTCGCGAGATTGATTCCTTTATCTGATCACTAGACACATTTATTTCTATAATAAGGGGTCTCCATTTGTACGATAGATTATCTAAATTAATTTGGCCTTCATAACCGGAGATAAGTTTATACCATGGTGCAATAGAGCATATACCCTGTGAAGTCATTTTTAACCAAGGTTCTATTTTCTCCCATCCCATATTCCAGCCATTGGCCCTGATAAGTTGCTGCGCATAATGCCTAATTTGGAGATATGCGTAGAAGTCTGAGTTCTCTAATAGGTAGTCCTTTTTCAAAGAGTCAAATGTTTTAACAATTCTTCCGTCTATATCTAGTATCTGACTTAAAAATTTCAATCCTTTAACTTCCCAATTCTTAAAAAGAGTAGAATTATAACCCATTGGGAAGGACGGGTTATCCTGTATCGATAAATATTTAGATAGTCCATATTCTATTCCCAATTTCTTGCATACCTTTTGCCAAGCTATTATGGGATTAATAATTGTTTTACGATTTTTAATATTCTTTGGAAGTTTTTGCCACTGAATATGTATAAGGTTTAATAAATTGTGTGGTGCACAGGTGTTCTTTTCTAACTCTGGAATCATAAAGTATGAGGTACCTGTTAACCACTCTGTTACAATTCTGCCTAACATAACCCAGTTGTAGCTTTCTAAGTTGGGGAGAGCAAGACCCCCCATCTCTTTTTGCAGGTATAATTTAGTCAATGCTATTCTGGGTTTCTTATTATTCCAAAGGAATTGTCTTAGAGCCACGGAGATCTCTCTTATGTCTTTCTTGGACATTGGGATAGGTATATTTTGAATTAGGTACAACATTTTTGGAAACAGTATCATCTTGAATATATTAACCCTACCGGTGATCGATAGAGGTAAATTAATCCATGTCTTTAGATTCTCTTTAATCTTCCTGAGTAAAGGTTCATAGTTTGAGGAATACCAAGTATCCTCTTGAGTTGAGACTACAATTCCTAGGTATCTTATACCCTCTGTGGCTTGCTTAAAATAGTTTCCTGGATTAATGGTTTCATCCTCCTGAATTATCATCATTTCGGATTTACTTATATTGATCTTATACGCTGTAAAGGCTCCAAAATCTGCTAAAGTTTCTAGAATTATCGGAATATTTTCTTTTAAATTACGAATGTATAATAGTAGATCATCAGCATATAGGGAAACCTTGCACTCATAATTACCTACCATTATACCCTGAATTCTTTCTCTGAATGCTATAGCTAAAGACTCAATCACTACATTGAATAGTAACGGTGAGAGAGGGCATCCCTGTCTAGTGCCTCTGCCTAAGAGAAAGTTTTGTGATATTTGTCCATTTACTATTATTGCAGTTCGGGGTTTACTATATATATTTTTAATTAATTGTATTATTGTTTCTGGGAAACCAAACTTTAACAGTGAAGTGAATAAGTGATCCCATTCCACGGAATCAAAAGCTTTTTGTGCATCGAGGGAAAGTATGGCTGAGCTGAGACTATTCTCTATCCTACCTCTATTTTTATTTCTCTGATTCTGTTTCCTGTTTGTGTGCTCTAATACTAGAAATAACTTACGAAGGTTAGAGGCTGAATTTCTTCCTAACATAAATCCTGTCTGATCAGCGTGGATTATCGATCTTAGAACTACC
Source organism: Bombina bombina (assembly GCF_027579735.1). Classification (NCBI taxonomy): domain Eukaryota; kingdom Metazoa; phylum Chordata; class Amphibia; order Anura; family Bombinatoridae; genus Bombina; species Bombina bombina. Next base: position 787,152,403 of record NC_069501.1, on the reverse strand, counting down.
TGGAATCTATTTGCAATAATACATGTTAAAATTTTGTAATCTGAATTTAGCAAAGATATGGGCCTATATGATTCAAGCAACATTGGGTCTTTATGTGGTTTTAATATTAGAGTAGTCCATGATTCCGTGAAATGGGATGACATCTCCTTCCCTCTTGTTAAATACTGATTGAATAGCAAAGTTAAAATAGGAACTATACATTCTAACAGTATTTTATAATATTCATTCGGTAAAAGGTCAGGACCTGCAGCTTTGTTATTTTTTAGATTTTTAATAACATTGGTAACCTCTTCTTCTAAAATTGGTCTAGTAAGTTCTTTTAATTCCTCATCTTTAAGTTTTGGAGTCTTAGTTTTGGCCCAAAATTCATTTTTTTTTTCCATATCCAACTTCCCGAGCTATAGACCTTCTGATAGTAATCCTTAAATGAATTTAGTATATCCTCCGTTCTATTTACAATCTTCCCATTCAAATTTATAGCACCAATATAATTATGTCCTTTCGCTCCTTTCGCTAACTTAGCCAAAAATTTCCCCGTTTTATTTCCATGTCTATAAAACTTTGCACCCAATCTAAGCTCTTGTTGAGTAGTTTTCTTTAAAAGCCAGATATCTCTGACCTCCTTCACCTGTATATAATTTTGCCAATTTAGATTGTTTGGTGCATCCAGGTATTTATTATATGCGGAAGATAACCTCTTAATTATCTCATTCTCTTCAATTTTTTCCTTTTTTTGCTTAAAAAAGCAATAACTTCACCTCGAAGTACCGCTTTTGATGCTTCCCAGAATATATCTGTTTTTTCCAGATATTCCGAATTATTTGTGTGAAAGTCCTGCCATTTTTGCATCAACATATTTTTAAATTCTAGATCCTTAATCAAGTGATTGGGGAACCAGAATCTTCTCATAGGGGGGGTGACCACAACTCATTTGGATTTTAAGAATTATAGGGGCATGATCTGAAAGCAGTATTTCTTTAATCTCTACCTCTGCTTCTAAGCCAAACCATTTCTCTGAGATAAGAAACATATCTATTCTTGAGAGTGTATTGTGTGCCTTAGAGGCACAGGTGTATTCTCTTCCAATCGGATTGAGCTCTCTCCAAATATCTTTTATCTTTAAATTAGAAGTAAATCTGTCTAACAACTTGGCCTCAAGCTTATCTCTATTAGTTTTCTTTACCTTGATGTTTTTTCTTAACCTGTCTAATGGGATCTGAAACACCATGTTAAAGTCCCCCCCAATTATGAGAACCCCGTCTGCCTTTTCCAGCAACTGAGTTTGTAAGTTTGACCAAAAAGTTGGAGTATGGACATTAGGACCATAGACATTACATATAGTAAAAAGTTTTTTCTCTACTTCCAATTTTAAAATAAGATACCTTGCATCCGGGTCTAAGTATAGAGACAAAATTGTATATTGAAGTTTTTTATTCAAAAGAATTGCGACTCCTTTTTTCCTTTTGCAACAAGGAGTACCAACTACTTCTCCCACCCAATCAGATTTCAATTTCAGAAGTTCTTGTTCTTTTAGGTGTGTCTCCTGGATGAGGGCTATGTCAGCCTTCATATTTTTAAGTTGTCTCAGGATTGCTTTTCTTTTTATCGGTGATGTGATACCGCCCACATTCCATGAGACACACCTAACTTGATTCATCATCTAATATTAAAAAAACAAAACATTTTTTTTATTGCCCCAGCGCGAATGTCATAGGGGAAAGAAGAAAAATAAATAAATAAATAAATAAATAAAAAAAAAAAAATAACACAATACCCCAAATAAAACAACACCTTACCCAATCCCCATAGAGCTCTACATTTTCTTGTGTCTTATCCATCAGTATGTACAATCCTTCTCCTGTCATATTCTGTTATATAACCTCCTCCCTCATAAAGGCTTCCACATCTCTAACATTTTCAAACAACCTGTTCCCTTCAGTTCCTTGTATGCGTATTTTAGCAGGGTAGATTAGTGTAGCGTTATAGCCTTTATTAATTAGTGACGTACATATGGGGGCCATTACTTTCCTCTTACTAGATACCTCTGCCGAAAAATCCTGGAAAAGGAGGATCTTTTTCCCTTCTATTTCTATATCTCTTTTTTTCCTAAAATATTGTAATACCTTAACTTTATCTTGAAAATTGAGATATCTGGCCACTATTGGCCTAGGCCTATCAGTGTTACCATCATCCCTTCTGTGCCCTAACCTGTGTACTCTCTCTACTATTAAGGGTAACTGTGTAGGGGGTATTTCCAACTTTCTAGGTAAAGTATCAGACATAAACAAATTTAAGTCCTTAAACTGTGTGTTTTCTGATAGACCAATCATCTTTATATTGTTTCTGCGTGCGCAGTTTTCTAGCTCGTCTACTTTCTGCAATAATTTATCTACATCCTTTCTTATCTCTGAGCTGCTCATACCTTGACCTTCTATTCTATCCTCCAGGTCTGATATACGCTGCTCTGCCTCCCCTAGTCTTTTGGAGAATTGTCTTACTTCGTTGGTCAGTCCTGATATCTCAGATTTAATCTGTTCAAACTGTGGCAAGAAAATATCCGACATTGTTTTAGTTAGTATCTGGATATCTAATGAGTTACTACTCTCATTAAGGTTTTCAGGAACCATATCAGTGCCCCCTTTGTTTTTTTTATCCCTACTCCTTGCTGCCATAGCTGGGGATTTGCTTTTATGTTGTGATATAAATTTATCCATGTATGGTCTAGGTCAGGCAAGACCTACACTTGATTCCGAGATCATACAGGATCAGGTGTGTAAAATCCAATGTGCCAATGTGCTTGATATAGTGTACACTAATTATTATTCATCAAAAAGAATAGCTTATGTATCCCTACAAATATTTAAACTGTAGTTTTAACTACTAGTGATCCCAGTTTAGAAAAAGTTATATTATGAGACCTCCTTTAAACCTTAATGGTCTCTTCAAGAAGTTTTCCACTATTAGATATGTAACCTATGTGTCAGTCCTGCTTGCTTTGTCTAGATAAGATTCAAATATACCGTGTTATGTACATATATGTATCTTAGCTAATTGTGCCATTATTTTGAACATAACATTGTTTTTCAACGTGCTTATTTAATAGACAGCCTCACGCAGGCAACATCTGTTATCTCACCCAGAGTACCAAGGTAGAAAATCTGAATCCCCTAACTCACTCAGGTTAAGTTTTAATCAGTACTAGGTATACACCCACAGGGTATTCACATCAATATAAAATGGTTAGAAACGTATATAAATACAGAAAAACTTGATGAGATGTCCCTAATGGCCTAGAGAGGCCCACAGACAGACAGTAGCAAACGTATCTTCCTTAAACAAAGGTGATTGATATTGTCTTTAGCATGTTTTTTAAAGAACAGCCTTGCTCAAACAGCGTCTGTTATTTCATCAGAGATACCTTAATCAGGGTGTTAGACCCCTCTCTCAACCAGGTTGAGTTTAGGGCGATACTGGGCACACTCAGAAGAAAGAGGTATTTATAATGGTTAAGTACATATATGGCTGCAAAAAGAGTCTTAATGAATTATCTTAATAGACTGTCCCCTTTGGTCATTGGAAAATTCATAAACAGTCAATAGCAATCATGTTTTCCATGGTGGTGAAGTAGTCCCCAAACCAAGTTAAAAAAGCCTCAGGCTAGGCAAGAAAGCAGAACAAATAAAAAAGTTACCTGGGTGGCTGGTTTACTCCCTTACCACCAAGTATCATGCACTTCAGTTTATCCTTCCAGATGAGGTATCGGGCGGCTTCTCTCTCGCTGTAAGATTATTACAGCGTCTTGGAGAGTAGTTGTCTTCCCTCCCGGCGCCTCCTATTTCAAGACAGGAGGTACACCACTTTATCCGATGTGCGGAAATCGCCCCCACGGGTATAAACACCCAGAAGATCCAGGCTTCTCTGGGGCAGGAAACCAAGCTTCTCGCTCAAGCCTGACAATATCCCCTGCAATTACAATCCACACACCGACTCTGTAAATTCGGACTCTTTTCGACTTGTAACCAAAGGGACGGGACTTCCCTTTTTCTTCACCTCCTTAATGTAGAGGACTTTTACCCGTCTTACGGCCCTTGGATCACCTGATCCTGATCCCGACCCGGCATCCACAACTGGAGCCTATGGTCCGTGCTGAGGGTTGTAACTGTGGCGTCTTTCGTCCATGCGGCGAGCACACGCCGGAGCTGCTGCTTGTTCACAGACTCCTCCTCTAACCGGAACTCCTCTCGGCTATTTCGGGATGTACAATTTGTAATAAATATAATCACTTTTTATTTTTGTTATTTGTTATTTTGTGTAATGTATTTTTTTACGTTTTGTAGTGGGTTTTTCTTTTTATATTAGGGCTTGGGCATTTAATAAAAGAGCTGAATGCCCTTTTAATGGCAATGCCCATACAAATGCCCTTTTCAGGGCAAATGGGTAGATTAGGTTTTACTTTATTTTTATTTTGTGGGTTAGGAGGGTGGGGGTTTGTCTACTGTTAGGGGGTATTTGTTTTGTAGCAAAAGAGCTGTTAACTTTAGGGTAATGCCCTACAAAAGGCCCTTTTAAGGGCCCACAAAAATGCCCTTTTAAGGGCCCTTGGTAGTTTATTTTAGATTAGGCTTTTTTATTTTGGGGTGTTTTTTTTTATTTTTTTAAAGGGTATTAGAATAGGAATAATTTTTATTATTTTGGATAATTTAATTTCTTATTTTTTGTAATGGTAGGTTTTTTTATTTTTGTAATTTTAGTGTTTTTTTTATTTTTTTGTGATGGTAGGCCTTTTATTTTTGTAATGTTAGGTTTTAGTGTAAGGCAGCTTAGGTTTTATTTTACAGATAAGTTTGTATTTATTTTAACTAAGTAGTTATTAAATAGGTAATAACTATTTACTAACTAGTCTACCTAGGTAAAATAAATACAAACTTACCTGTAAAATAAAAAAAAAACCTAAGCTAGCTACAATATAACTATTAGTTATATTGTAGCTAGCTTAAGTTTTATTTCACAGGTAAGTATGTATTTAGTTTTAAATAGGTAGTTAGTTAATAATTGTAACTTAAATTTAGCTCTATTTTAATTATGTTAAAGTTAGGGGGTGTTAGGTTTAGGGTTAGGGTTATGGTTACATTAGGGTTAGGTTTAGGGTTAGGTTTAGGAGTTAATAGTTTAATTTAGGTTGTTGCAATGTGGGGGGCTGGCGGTTTAGGGGTTAATAGATTTATTTAGCAGTAGTGATGTGGGAGGCCAGAGGTTTAGGAGTTAATAGATTTATTTAATTGCGGCGATGTCGGGGGAGTGGGGAATAGGGTTTAATAACTTTAGTATAGTGGCGGCGATATCAGGAGCAGCAGATTAGGGGTTAATAGATTTATTTCGGTGGCAGCGTTATCGGGAGCGGCAGATTAGGGGTTAATAACATTATGTAGTTGGCAGCGATGTTGGGGGCAGCAGATTAGGGGTGTTTAGACGTGGTGGTTAGGTTTAAACATAACTTTTTTTTCCCCATAGACATCAATGGGGCTGCCTTACGGAGCTTTTCATTTTGCGCTTCAGGTGTTCACACCTTCTCCCCATTGATGTCTATGGGGAAAGCATGCACGAGCATGTCAAAACATTGCTTGAATTGTGTGCGGTATGGAGCTTAAAACCACCATATTGCACGTACAAGCTGGCTGTTTGAAAACTTGTAATGGCTGCGCTATAGGGGGTTAAATAACGCAACTTTATTTGTGTTCGTTAATTTCCCTATAGCGCGCATAACTCGTAATCTAGCTGTGAGTTAGCAAAATTTATTTGCTTCTCACCTAGTTTTATTTCCACCACACAGCTGTTTCTATTTCAGTTAATAATTGTGTTTCAATCTATATATTAAATTGATGATCATTAGCACCAGTTAGGTATAATTGTTTAATCATGCACCTGACCTCATGCCTAAAAAATCCCTAACTTTGTGCAAGTGTACCTAGAAGAATTGATGTTATTTTGAAAGCAAAGGTTGGTCACACCATATATTGATTTGATTTAGGTTTTTCTTCTGTTTGCTCATTTCGCATTTAGTTAATTAATAAAAATAAACTATTAACGTTCCTATTTTTGAAAGCATTCTTACTTTACAGCATGTTTTCAAACCTGCGTAAAACTTTTGCACAGTACTATTTGTGCACACAAACATATACTGTTCATTCATATACATACAAATCCACCAAATCCATACACAAACATATACACCTTTAAACCCTTACAGAGAGCAAAAGAGAGAGAAAGAGAGAGTTGAAAGAGAGAGAGAAAGAAAGAGAGATGATCATTGCAGACAAACAGCTTTTAATATCAGCCAAATCGTTTTTAGAAAATCAGATTAGCTATGTACTTTATTCAGTTTTTAACCAAGGCACCTTGAAAGTGCCCCATGCTCGCCAACAGGCTCCCAGGCACCCCAAGTAAGTGGCCCCTGCTCACCAAAACACAAGCACACTAGGAAAGTGGCTCCTGCTCACCATTAGGAGCCCAGGCACTCCAGTGGCCCCTGTTTGCAAATAGGTTCCCAGGCACCACAGAAAAACTGCTACATGTTCTCCAAAAGGCATCCATGCACCCCAGGAAGTAGTCTCTGCTTGCCAATAGGCGCCTAAGCAACCCAACAAAAGGTGTCAGTTCCTGGCAATAGGTGCCCAAGCATCCCTGGGTATCTGGGTAGGTATTGGTGAGAAGGGGGAACTTTCCTTGGGTGTCTGGGTATTTTTTGGTGAACAGGGGCCCCTCCCCTGCCTATTAGTGAGGAGGAGCCACTTTACCAGAGTGTCTGGGCATCTGCCTATTGGTGTGCAGGGGCCACTTTCCAGGGGTCCCTGGGCATGTACGAACAGGGGCCACTTTCTTTGATGCTTCCCAGGCCTGGGTGGCTATTACTGAGGAGGGGCAACTTTTCCAGGTTGCCTGAGTGCCTATTTCCAAGGTAATGTCTTTGAAAGCTGAAAAAAACTGAAAGAAACATGCAAAACGATTTACCTGATTAGTAGTTTGGCAAAAAGCTTTTGCCTAGGCAAATGGTTCTTAAAGCTAAAATAACTATTTGCCTAGGCAAAAGTTATTTGCCCATTTTGCAGAGGTAAAAGATATTTGCCTGAAATTACTATATATAAGAATAAGAAAGCAACTGATTTAACTTTAGCTATAATATTTTTGCTCTTCACGTGTAATCAAGGACATAGTAATTTATTGGAATACAATAGAAATAATATTGTAATGACAAGTTTTTAATGTCTCTTTAATTTTTTTTCTTTTACTCATTTCATATATTGAGGCCTATCTATCAAGTCGTCAACTGTGCTGCATTCGCCGAGACCAATACACTCGCCTAACATCGCGGCCGCGGACCTGAATACGATCTCCATATTTATTAAAAAAAGTTGTCAAAAAGCTGCGCACCAAGTACGGGGCAATGAGCAGCGGACTGTTGCTAACTAACAGTCATCGATCTTGCTGCTATTCGGCTTTTTCCCAACTTTATTTATACCTTGTCACTAAACACCCCACTATACTAAAATGTTTAACCCCTATCCTGCCGCTCCCATGCCCCGCCACAACTTTAATAACGTTATTAACCCCATCCCGCTGCTCCGGGAACCCGCCGCAACCTAAATAAAGTTATTAACCCCTATCCCGCCGCTCCCGGAGCCCACCGCAACTCTAATAAAGTTATTAACCCCTATCCCTCTGCTTCCGGAGCCCACCACAACTAAATGTATTAACCCTAAACCCCTGGCCTCCCACATCAGTACCACTTACTAAACCTATTAACCCCTAAACCGCAAGCCCCCCACATCGCCATAAACAAAATTAAGTTATTAACCACTAAACCTAACAACCCGCTAACTTTACATTAAATATTAACTCATCCCTATCTTATAATAAATTTAAACTTACCTTTATAATTAAAATAAACTATATTAAACTACTAATTAACCTACCCTAACTATTATACTAAAATTATATTAAACTAATAATTAACCTACCATAACTACTATACTTAAATTACATTAAACTATATTAAACTAATAACCTACCCTAACTATTATACTAAAATTACATTAAACTATATTAAACTGTTAATTAACCTACCTTAACTATTATACTAAAATTACATTAAACTAACAATTAAATTAACTATATTACATATTTAAAAACCTAACCCTACTCAAGTTATTTAAATCTACTATAAAGAATTACTAAATTACAAAAAATAACAACTAAGTTACACAAAATAAAAAACACTAAGTTACACAAAATAAAAAAGAAATGATCAAATATTTAAACTAATTAAACCTAATCTAATAGCTCTATCAAAATAAAAAGCCCCCTCCCCCCAAAAAAACGTAGCCCCAAAGAAATCAGCTCTTTTACCTGTAAAATAAAATACAAACACCCCCCAACAGTAAAACCCATCACCCACACAACCAAACCCCCCAAATAAAAACCTATCTAAAAAACCTAAGCTCTCCATTGCACTGAAAAGGGCATTTGTATAGACATTGCCCTTAAAAGGGCATTTAGCTCTTTTTCAGCCCAAAGTCCCTAACCTAAAAATAAAACCCACCCAATAAGCCCTTAAAAAAAAACTAACACTAACCCCTGAAGATCCACTTACAGTTTTCGAAGACCGGACATTCATCCTCATCCAAGCGGCAGAAGTCCTCAGTGAAGCCGACAGAAGTCTTCATCCAAGCGGCCGAAGTCTTCCTCCAAGCAGGAAGAAGTCTTCATCCAGACGGCATCTTCTATCTTCATCCATCTGGCGTGGAGCGGCACCATCTTCAAGACATCCGGCGTGGAGCATCCTCTTCTTCCGACGTCTCTTGAAGAATGAAGTTTCCTTTAAATGACGTCATCCAAGATGGCGTCTCTTACATTCCGATTGGCTGATAGAATTCTATCAGCCAATCGGAAATTAAGGTGGAAAAATAGGATTGAGCTCGCATTCTATTGGCTATTCTAATCAGAGCTTAGGTTTTTTAGATAGGTTTTTATTTGGGGGGTTTGGTTGTGTGGGTGGTGGGTTTTACTGTTGGGGGGGTGTTTGTATTTTTTTTTACAGGTAAAAGAGCTGATTTCTTTGGGGCAATGCCCCGCAAAAGGCCCTTTTAAGGGCCATTGGTAGTTTATTGTAGGCTAGGGTTTTCTTTATTGGGGGGGTGGCTTTTTTATTTTGATAGGGCTATTAGATTAGGTGTAATTAGTTTAAATATTTGATCATTTCTTTTTTATTTTGTGTAACTTAGTGTTTTTTATTTTATGTAACTTAGTTATTTTTTTTAACTTAGTAATACTTTATAGTAGATTGAAATAACTTGAGTAGGGTTAGTTTTTTAAATATGTAATATAGTTAATTTAATTGTTAGTTTAATGTAATTTTAGTATAATAGTTAGGGTAGGTAAATTAATAGTTTAATATAGTTTAATGTAATTTTAGTATAATAGTTAGGGTAGGTTAATTATTAGTTAAATATAGTTTATTTTAATTTTAGTATAATAGCTAGGGTAGGTTAATTAATAGTTTAATATAGTTTAATGTAATTTTAGTATAATAGTTAGGGTAGGTTAATTAGTAGTTTAATATAGTTTAATGTAATTTTAGTATAATAGTTAGGGTAGGTTAATTAATAGTTTAATATAGTTTATTTTAATTCTAAAGGTAAGTTTAAATTTATTATAAGATAGGGATGACTTCATATTTAATGTAAAGTTAGTGGGTTGTTAGGTTTAGGGGTTAATAGCTTAATTTAGTTTATGGCGATGTGGGGGGCTGGCGGTTTAGGGGTTAATAGGTTTAGTAAGTGGTAGTGATGTGGGAGGCCAGGGGTTTAGGGGGTTAATATATTTATTTAGTTGCGGCGGGGTCCAGGAGCGGCGGGATAGGGGTTAATATATTTATTTAGTTGTGGCGGTGTCGGGAGTGGCGGGATAGGGGTTAATATATTTATTTAGTTGTGGCGGTGTCGGGGAGCGGCAGGATAGGGGTTAATATATTTATTTAGTTACGGTGGTGTCGGGGAGCGGCGGGATAGGGGTTAATAACTTTATTATGTTGCGGCGGTGTCGGGGAGCAGCGGAATAGGGGTTAATAACATTATGTATATGGTGGCGATGTTGGGGGCGGTAGATTAGGGTTTTTGGACTCGGGGTTTATGTTAAGGTGTTAGGTGTAAACGTTACTGGTTTTCTAGCATAGAAATCAATGGGATAGCTGGCAGCAGGAAACATAAGCTTTCGCTGCTTTCCCATTGATTCCTATGGTATCCGCGGCCTCCAGGGTGGCGGAATGAAAACCAGGTATGCTTGGCCAGAATAGCCGCGAGCGTACCTGTTAGAAGTTTGATAAATGGCAAAAGTTGTCAGATAGCGCCAAATTTTTATTCGGAACATCTGTAATGACGTAAGCATCGATCTGTGTTGGATTGAGACCGGTCTGTAGGCTTTGATAAATGGGTCGAATCAAGCTCGCCACAATTAAGCTGCGGAATTCCAGCGTATTTGCGGTTGACGGTTTGATAAATATCCCTTAATTTCTTAATAATATGTATTTTTTTTCTTTGTTTGCATTCTCTTTTCCTGTTGCCTTTCCACATATTATTCTATATATTTGAAACTATATATCATGTTGGCATAAAAGTACATAAAGTAGCAGAAAGTGAGAGTGTGTGTTTTTTATCTGTACAGATTTTATTAGGATCCTTTGGGATGATTCACTGGTACTTGCGTAGAAGCCAGTGGAAACTTTGATATTCTACACTGCCAGTTTGTGTTTGGTGCCAAGCGGTGTACTCAGACCTGTCAACTTTATATGGAACACTGATTTACATATCTGATGGTGTCATAGAATGAGATCTTCTGTAATACAAAATTGTTGTCCTATATTACTTAATTAACAGGGAAAGAACATTATAATCTAATATTTTTGTGCATGAATTCAAAATTGTATTCCTAACATGTTTATTATATATTAAAAGGGATACTAAACATTAAATACCAGAGGCATAACTAGAAGCCTGAGGGTCCCAGTTCAAGAATCCATGAAGGGCCCCCTTAATACATATACACACAGAAACATTCTCACACAGAGACACTAAGACACAAAAACAACACAGAAACACCACCTCTCTCTGTCTCATGAAAACACACACACACACACACACACATAGAAACACTCAGACACACACACAAAGAAACACCCAGATACACACAGAAACAATCAGACACACATACACACAGAAACACACAGATACACACAGAAACACTTGGACACAGACAAAAACACTCACACAGAAACACCCTTTTACACACATTATCACAGTAAAACACTCACACACACAAGAACAACCAGTTATCGCCAAACACACATTGACATGCATACAAAATAATGATAATAAAAACTACACCTACTGAACACCAGCATGAATGAAAAAAATGAAAAAATCAAATCACCAGTTATAAAACATCTTACAATAAGCCGAATGTATTTATAATCCCCATAATAAGTAAAAAGCACAATAAGACACTTACCACCACCCGAACACCTCAATATACTCAGGGTCAGATTATGAGTTGAGTGCAAAATTGTGCTTTCGTGAGCATGATATGTGTGCTCTACTGGTAATTCCAGCGCATGCTATTATAAGTAGAGCACAATGCAAACACGACCTTGCGTTCGTTTTGCAGGAAATCACAAGAGCACACTTCCGTAGGCTCCAATGGGAGCCACATTCTCATGCCGTGAGACACGGCAGAGAGCCTAGAGCAGCGAAGGGGGAAGTTGTGCATTGATGAGCAGCAAATTTTAAATATATATGTATATGAATATATACATATATATTTAGGTGTTTATATGTATATACAGTATATATATATATATATATATATATATAAACCAAAAAAGAGTTGGAGGTCAATAAAAATGTGTTTCTAAACCACTACCAATTCACTGTTATTAACAGGATTGTTATTAATTGTTTAATTTAGTGGTGCAGACACTATAGAAATTATTGTATACACAAATAACTATTAGAAAGAATTTGGATCATTTGTGCATGTGACATACCCGGAAGAGAACACGCAGCTGATACACGCCATGCTAGTTCGGCGTGCACAGCACAGTTTTGTATAGCAGTCTCCAGAAAGGAAACAACGGAAAGCTTTTATATAAGAGCAGTCAAGCGTCCTTGCAGCAGACACCGGATGGTTACAGTGAATCTTATTTCTGGATTCAGATAAGTGCATAAATATCTATACTATTTGGAAAGTGACTGAACTTGTTTTGCAATACTGCATCATGTGGAGGGTCAGCTTGGTCTGACTTTGTTTGCATATCACGCTATCTTGCTGCTTTGAGAACTGCCTGCTCTGTTGCAATCACTCATCACACTTGCTTGCTTTTGCATATCATATGTTCATACTACTTATGATAATACCGCTTTATGTGGAGGGTCAACCTGAAATGACTCTGTTTGCACTATATTATATCTAGAATGCTTGATAATTGCTCTTCCGTTGAATACTAACACAACATCTTTGGCTCTTGCATTCATTATTTTCTGGCTGCTGTAATATATATGTATGCACATTTAACAAACTTTACTCATTCTGAGTACCTTTCAATACTTAGATCCCAGTTACTTACCTGTCCGGCAATGATCCCTTGGATATACTTGGGTACCGTGTGCAGCTTGGGTGTAGTATGTGTAAGGCACCATAGAATGATACATATGCTATTCTTTCTTTAAGGTGTGCACATCTTTAGGGTAACACATTGTCGTATGCTTTTGTATCACATGTTGTTGTGGTAATATATACACCTATGTGGCTGTTAGTTCCTTGGGAGTATAATAGTTATTTTTTCTACAATTGTTCTCCCGTATTTTGCATAATAAATTGTGTTTATTTTTAAAAGATTATATTGGTCAGAGATTGATTTCCTACAGTTTGAATAACAAATATTGATGTTTTATTATCAGAAGAGTGCTTGATTCCCTATCTTTCTTATGGTACATTAATTTATATGTTCCAAATTCTTTCTAATAGTTATTTGTGTATAATATATATATATATATATATATATATATATATATATATATATATATATACACACATATTAACACATAAATATATATGTATATAAGCATATACATATAAATTTATAGGAATAACACAGTCCCCATAGACCGCAATGTAAAGGCACTTTTCAGTGCTGTTTTTTTCTAACACCCCAGATCCCCTCATTTTAACCCCTTATAACTGCTTTGGGCAGTTGGTTCTCAGTAGCATTGCTCTCAGTAGCATTAACCAGCCACTTGCAATTTATGGTTATTTAACCTGCCCCGTTAAATTTGCGCTCCACTTGTAATCTAGCCCTCAGTGTCCTAAGAACCCTTTGCAAGGAAATTTCTCAGGCCTTATTTTAGTTTGTCTTATTATTCTATTCTACTTCCATTATAATCTGCTGTATAAATAAATGTAGTGAATATAGTCCAGCGCTAGATTAGCACGGGTAGAATATTTAGTTAAATTCTATAATTTGAATATATTGTATTTTGTGATTGGATAAATGTTTAATGTATGTACTGCAATGTTGTTATTATATATTTATTGTAGGTAATCCTAAGTATTTAACAACATTCAGTTAATAAAAAGATATAAACAGATATATACAACTGATATATATAAACTTGTTGTCTAATGTGAGCTTCTTATCTATATATAAAAACTAATAAAACATTTGTATAATTAGACAGAGATTTAATAACTTGTTAAAAGCATACATAAAATAAAAAGGGACGTCTCCCTTATAACATTGATTTCATCAGAGAAAACAATTGAATAACTGTAGTATATATTTCCGCTATTTGATAATCAGGTACCTGTTATATAGTGTAACAAATGATAATGTCCAGAAATTGGATTAAAAAAACTTAAAGATCCAAACGAGATGACCTCCCCGCTATTGTGGCGGGTGTGTGTTACCGGTCCGTTAGTGAGAGACTGGTATTTAAAAATATGTCATGTGACTTTTCCTACATCACACTTGTGATAGTAGCTGTTTCAATATAGTTGTAATGTAACCAGTGATCCTTGATATTCTGTCAAGTGCTTATTATGTTGCAATTTTTTTAACTTTAATCTGTATGTGTATCAGAAGGTGTATTCCCCTATTCCGTGTGTAATTAGGGAGTCTTGGGGGAGATTGCAACTTACGCTGGTCTCTTGGCACACCTGATTTCTCTTTTAGTGTGGTCTTTGCGGTCACATTCAGTGACTTGGATGTTAAACTTTGCGGTCACGTGCAGTGACTATAATGCAATCCTCGCAGTGTGGACTTGGCGGTCACTTGTAGTGGTGGGAATTGAACTCGTGACCTTTAGGGTAAGAGAGGGAGATCTTAACCATTAGGCTATGTGTATCTCACTTTCTGTGTTAGCTTAGTGGACTTGGCGGTCACTTGTAGTGACTGTAATGAGGTCTTTGCGGTCACGGAGGTGACTAGTGGTGGGGTCTTTGCGGTCACAAGTGGTGACTAGGAGTAGAATCTTTAGCGGACATCAGTGATGTTATACAGCAAGGTCTTTGCAGTCACAGATTGTGACTTGCATGTATTAACTTGCGGTTGTATCTTTGCGGTCACAGATTGTGACTTAAAAGTGGTCTTTGCGGTCACTAACAGTGGTGACTTAGAGGAAATCTTTGCGGTCACTAGTAGTGACTAACAGAATGATCTGTATCGTTGGAGATCAAAGTAAAACTTGGCAATCTCTCTGTGCAACTTAGTAGAGCTGATTAGAAACAAATGCAGGTTGTAACAACGTCCAGCTGCAATGTTGCAGGAGGTAATCAGCAAAGGAAGTCTTGTAGTAGTCAAGACAAAGGAATTATATACATAATTGAATGTTCATGTAAAAAGTACTATATAGGTGAAACGACAAGAACCCTCCGCGATAGAATTAGGGAACATCTGTCATGCATTGATAGAGGCACTCTTGACACACACCTCTATTCTCATTTTAGGGACATTCACAATAACAATCTCAAACATTTTAAATTCTGGGGTCTAGCCAAGATAAAACCTAATTGGAGAGGGGGAAATTTAGAAAATCAATTATTGAAGTTAGAAGCAAAAATGATCTACAATATGGACACACTATTTCCAACTGGCTTAAATTCAGAGCTAGATATTTCCCCTTTCTTATAATAATTTTACATCATACTAATATATATAAATACCTCCATTCTATGCTAACACAGAAAGTGAGATACACATAGCCTAATGGTTAAGATCTCTCTCTCTCTAACCCTAAAGGTCACGAGTTCAATTCCCACCACATTCCTTTGTTGGTTCAGGTAACTGTTACTAAACATCCTTTACTACCACTAAAAACTATCTATATAGATTTTAGTCTCTTATGAATATCATCACTTCTTTCTCTATGGTCTTCATTTATACAAACAAAACCATATTGTAAATATAAATGTATATAAACATATATGTGTGTGTACATACATATACTTTCACTAATACATGTATTTCACTATATATAATGTTGAGGTAGATGTGGTTTAGTGGATAATATCCTCGGCTCAATTACCAAAAGGTTGTGAGTTCAATCACAAAAGGGAATACTGAAAACAGTTTAAAAAATTTTTTTTTTTTTTTTGAAAAATTACTCACTAAGTCATAACTTTTTTATTTTTAAAAAAATCTTTACTTATAATTTCTATTTGTTTTATATATTTTAAAAATTAGCATATGCTAAATATTCAAGCAACTATAAGCACATCAAAATCAATACAAATACATACATTATACATTATATAGATATATTTAGAACTCTCTAAATAATGTTTATTGCATTCTCACAAGAACCTTTCTAGGATCTATTCATTCTCTTTCATTTATTACAACACAAAGAACAAAAACAAATGAAGAACAATGAGCTTCTTGTAGACACACACAACTATATAATTCCACCTTTATATTGAATTTCCATATATCTATACTTTCCACCTTTAATTAAATTACATAGAATAGCCAATCCAAACCAGTTAAGCCCTATATATAGACTCAGGTGACACAGACAAACATGTCTTGATAAAGCCTAAGGGCGAAACGCGTTGACCTTGACACTGTTGTCACTCTGCACTTTATGTTTTTATTTTGATTGCTGTTATAATTGCCAAGAAAGGAAAGACAACTACCACAAGACTTCCTTTGCTGATTACCTCCTGCAACATTGCAGCTGGACGTTGTTACAACCTGCATTTGTTTCTAATCAGCTCTACTAAGTTGCACAGAGAGATTGCCAAGTTTTACTTTGATCTCCAACGATACAGATCATTCTGTTAGTCACTACTAGTGACCGCAAAGATTTCCTCTAAGTCACCACTGTTAGTGACCGCAAAGACCACTTTTAAGTCACAATCTGTGACCGCAAAGATACAACCGCAAGTTAATACATGCAAGTCACAATCTGTGACTGCAAAGACCTTGCTGTATAACATCACTGATGTCCGCTAAAGATTCTACTCCTAGTCACCACTTGTGACCGCAAAGACCCCACCACTAGTCACCTCCGTGACCGCAAAGACCTCATTACAGTCACTACAAGTGACCGCCAAGTCCACTAAGCTAACACAGAAAGTGAGATACACATAGCCTAATGGTTAAGATCTCCCTCTCTTACCCTAAAGGTCACGAGTTCAATTCCCACAACTACAAGTGACCGCCAAGTCCACACTGCGAGGATTGCATTATAGTCACTGCACGTGACCGCAAAGTTTAACATCCAAGTCACTGAATGTGACCACAAAGACCACACTAAAAGAGAAATCAGGTGTGCCAAGAGACCAGCATAAGTTGCAATCTCCCCCAAGACTCCCTAATTACACACGGAATAGGGGAATACACCTTCTGATACACATACAGATTAAAGTTAAAAAAATTGCAACATAATAAGCACTTGACAGAATATCAAGGATCACTGGTTACATTACAACTATATTGAAACAGCTACGATCACAAGTGTGACGTAGGAAAAGTCACATGACATATTTTTAAATACCAGTCTCTCACTAACGGACCGGTAACACACACCCGCCACAATAGCGGGGAGGTCATCTCGTTTGGATCTTTAAGTTTTTTTAATCCAATTTCTGGGCATTATCATTTGTTACACTATATAACAGGTACTTGATTATCAAATAGCGGAAATATATACTACAGTTATTCAATTGTTTTCTCTGATGAAATCGATGTTATAAGGGAGACGTCCATTTTTATTTTATGTATGCTTTTAACAAGTTATTAAATCTCTGTCTAATTATACAAATGTTTTATTAGTTTTTATATATAGATAAGAAGCTCACATTAGACAACAAGTTTATATATATCAGTTGTATATACCTGTTTATATCTGTTTATTAACTGAATGTTGTTAAATACTTAGGATTACCTACAATAAATATATAATAACAACATTGCAGTACATACATTAAACATTTATCCAATCACAAAATACAATATATTCAAATTATAGAATTTAACTAAATATTCTACCCGTGCTAATCTAGCGCTGGACTATATTCACTACATATCAACCACTGTTTTCTTAGAGGGGAATACATTAGTCTAGCAGGGTCAATTCTCCAGCGCCTCATCTTTCTCACTACCAGTATAAATAAATGTGCCAAGTATCTTTCTTTAAACAGAATCACAGTTAACAATATAATTCATTAAAATAGACTAAAACATACAACTGTTTAATTCAAATAGAGTAAACACATATGTATATGTATATGGGAAACAAGAAGAAGTGAAGTCTAAGATCATTTGATATGTACATGTACGTGATGAGGAGGAAGATTAAGAACATCTTCTGGGGTATTGGAACTCCACTGAGGAAGAACATAAGTACTTGGTGGGTAATGTAATCATGTAAAAGGCATTATTTAGGATTGGCTGAATAAAGTAATGTTACTGTGACAGATACTGAAGATGTGAATTGTACGCACTTAAAATCAGTCAACTCAGAAAGCTTTCTACAGGTTCATTTGCTATGTTATTTCTACTGGTTAATGCTATCTAGTTTAACCCAGATAAATTACACAATGAATTAGGTAGTTACTTATCAAAAGAATATGCTGAACCAGTAATAGGTTCAAAAGAAATCTGCACGAGCGCTTAAGCATGCATTTTAGCACTACTGACCCTGCAAGTCATGCCACTGCTACCTGCCACTACTGATTGGCTCACAGGCCATGTCTGTATGGGACCAGCAGTTCTATGTGGCCCCAATGCTATACTTTAACTATGTATTTATAATTGAATGGAATTAGTGATATTATGCAATGTCTAGATTACATCATCTATGAAAATGTCCTAAAATGTATCAATTTTGATGTAAAGATTTGTATTTTTTGTCTAAAATATTCAGGACTAAGATAAGACTAGAGAAATTTGACATCTTATTATCTATACTATAATTGTGTTTGTAATGTCCGTTGCCGTCGGCAGTTGCGCACGCATCCTCAATGGAATGTTGGCAGCGCAAGGACAAAATAATTCACCTGGATGCAGCGAAGCAAATGAAATTCTATTGGCTGATTTGAATAGCCAATAGAATTTCACTTGCTCTCATCCTATTGGCTGATTTAAACAGCCAATAGGATTTGAGTAGCTCTCATCCTATTGGATGATTTGAATTGGAAGAATCAAATCAGCCAAAAGGAATTCAAGGAATGCCATCTTTAATCTCGTACCTTGAATTCACTATTCAGTGTACAGCACAGATCGTACAAAGAGGATCCTCCATGCTCCATGGCTCCACGGTCGATGGTCTGCAGTTCCAGGGTCCCCCGTATTCAGCTCTGCGGTCTTCGGTTTTCAGTTTTCAGCTCCGCTCCGCGCAGGATGTTCCTGGAAGAAGAAGAGGTTGCACTTGGAAGAAGACTTTACCGCCTGGAACAGGACCTTCTCTGCCGGACTTCAGGAACCGTGCGTACCAACCTGGGGGTTAGACTTAGGATTTTTTAAGGGTTTTTTGAGGGGGTTTGTTTTATTTAGATTAGTGATGGGCAGTAAAAGAGCTAAATGCCCTTTTAAGGGCAATGCCCAAACAAATGCCCTTTTTAGTTTTTTTTAGTTTTAGGTTCTTTTATTTTGGGGGGTGGGGGGGGTTTAATGTTAGGTGGGACTTTGTATATTTTTTGTAAAAGAGCTTATTATCTTGGGGCAATGTCCTGCAAAAAGCCCTTTAAAGGCTACTGGTAGTTTATTCTTACAGTAGGGGGTGTTTTTATTTTGGGGGTCTTTTTTATTTTCATAGGGATTAGGTTTAATTTTGTTAAATTTGGTAATTTGATTTTTTATTTTCTGTAATGTTAGCCTTTTTTTTATTTTTTGTAACTTTAGAATGTATTAGTTTAGGTAATTTGGGCTTATTTAATGGGGTGTTAGGTTAGGGGGTGTTAGGTTAGTGTACTTAGTTATTTAAATAGTTATTTGCGTTGTGGGTTTTGGTGGTTTAAAGGGTTAATAAGTTAACTAGGTTTATTGCGATGTTGGGTTATGTGGTTTAGGGGTAAATAGGTTTATTGTGATGTAGGGGTTTTGCAATTTAGGGGTTAATAGGGTAAATAGGTTTATTGCGATGTAGGGGTTTTGCGGTTTAGGGGTTAATAGGGTAATTAGGTTTATTGCGATGTGGGGGGTTTGCGGTTTAGGGGTTAATAAGGTAATTGGGTTTATTGCGATGTGGGGATTTTGCGGTTATGGGGTTAATAGGGTAATTAGGTGTATTGCAATGTGGGGGGTTTGCGGTTTAGGGGTTAATAGGGTAATAAGGTTTATTGCGATGTGGGGTTTTTGGGGTTAATAGGGTAATAAGGTTTATTGCGATGTGGGGGTTTTGCGGTTTAGGGGTTAATAGGGTAATTAGGTTTATTGCGATGTAGGGGTATTGTGGTTTAGGGGTTAATATGGTAATTAAGTGTATTGCGATGTGGGGGTTTTGCGGTTTAGGGGTTAATAGGGTAATAAGGTTTATTGCGATGTGGGGGGTTTGCGGTTTAGGGGTTAATAGGGTAATTAGGTTTATTGCGATGTGGGGGTATTGTGGTTTAGGGGTTAATAGGGTAATTAGGTGTATTGCAATGTGGGGGGTTTTGCGGTTTAGGGGTTAATAGGGTAATAAGGTTTATTGCGATGTGGGGGTTTTGCGGTTTAGGGGTTAATAGGGTAATTAGGTTTATTGTGATGTGGGGGTATTGTGGTTTAGGGGTTAATAGGGTAATTAGGTGTATTGCAATGTGGGGGGTTTTGCGGTTTAGGGGTTAATAGGGTAATAAGGTTTATTGCGATGTGGGGGTTTTGCGGTTTAGGGGTTAATAGGGTAATTAGGTTTATTGTGATGTGGGGGTATTGTGGTTTAGAGGTTAATAGGGTAATTAGGTGTATTGCGATGTGGGGGTTTTGCGGTTTAGGGGTTAATAGGGTAATATATTTAAGATAGCAGTCTATTAAAATTATAGTATTGTTACACCTGTAGCTTAAATCCTATATAATAAAAGGCCTGTGTTTGTCCGAAGCTGTTATGCGCACGAGGATAAACACACCTGGCCTTCTGTCAGTGTCTTCCTCCTGGCGTCGCGTGTGGTGGAGTGGGCGTTGGCCGGCGGGTGCGGGTGGACGGGGCCGGGTGGGGCGTGGGCGGGGCCGGACGGGGCACGGGTGGGCTGGTCCAGATGCCGGGTGAGTGCACAGTGAGTGATTGAGACAGAGAGCTCTAAAAAGAAGGGGATAGAGAGAGTAGAAGAGGGGGGATAAAGAGAGGGGGGGAGAGAGACAGCAAAAGAGAGGGGGAGAGTGAGCAAAAGAGAGGGGGGAGAGAGCACAAAAGAGAGGGGGAGAGCACAAAAGAGAGAGGGGAGAGAGCACAAGAGAGAGAGCACAAAAGAGAGGGGGAGAGAGCGCAAAAGAGAGGGGGAGAGAGACAGCAAAAGAGAGGGGGGAGAGAGACAGCAAAAGAGAGGGGGGGAGAGAGACAGCAAAAGAGAGGGGGAGAGAGCACAAAAGAGAGGGGGGAGAGTGCACAAAAGTGAGGAGAGAGAGTGCACAAAAGAGAGGCGGGAGACAGCACAAAAGAGAGGGGGGAGAGAGACAGCACAAAAGAGAGATGGGAGAAAGACAGCAAAAGAGAGGGGGGAGAGAGACAGCAAAAGAGAGGGGGAGAGAGACAGCAAAAGAGAGGGGGAGAGAGCACAAAAGAGAGGGGGTAGAGAGCACAAAAGAGAGGGGGGAGAGAGCACAAAAGAGAGGGGGGAGAGAGCGCAAAAGACAGGGGGAGAGAGCCAGCAAAAGAGAGGGGGAGAGAGCACAAAAGAGAGGGGGGAGAGAGCACAAAAGAGAGGGGGAGAGAGCACAAAAGAGAGGGGGGAGAGAGCACAAAAGAGAGGGGGAGAGAGCGCAAAAGAGAGGGGGAGAGAGCACAAAAGAGAGGGGGGAGAGAGCACAAAAGAGAGGGGGGAGAGAGCGCAAAAGAGAGGGGGAGAGAGCACAAAAGAGAGGGGGAGAGAGCACAAAAGAGAGGGGGAGAGAGCACAAAAGAGAGGGGGGAGAGAGCACAAAAGAGAGGGGGGAGAGAGACAGCAAAAGAGAGGGGTGAGAGAGCACAAAAGAGAGGGGGGAGAGAGCACAAAAGAGAGGAGGGAGAGAGCACAAAAGAGAGGGGGAGAGAGCACAAAAGAGAGGGAGAGAGCGCAAAAGAGAGGGGGAGAGAGAGCGCATGAGAGAGGGGGAGAGAGAGAGCAAAAGGGAGGGGGGAGAGAGAGAGCAAAAGAGAGGGGGAGAGAGAGAGAGAGCAAAAGAGAGGGGGAGAGAGAGAGAGCAAAAGAGAGGGGGAGAGAGAGAGAGAGAGAGAGAGAGAGAGAGAGAGAGAGCAAAAGAGAGAGGGGAGAGATACAGCAAAAGAGAGGGGTGAGAGTGCACAAAAGACGGGGGAGAGTGCACAAAAGAGAGGAGGGAGAGTGCACAAAAGAGAGGAGGGAGAGTGCACAAAAGAGAGGGGGAGAGAGAGCGCAAAAGAGAGGGGGAGAGAGAGCACAAAAGAGAGGGGGTGAGAGTGCAAAAGAGAGGGTGAGAGAGCACAAAAGAGGGGGAGAGAGCGCAAAAGAGAGGGGGGAGAGAGAGAGCGCAAAAGAGAGGGGGGAGAGAGAGAGCAAAAGAGAGGGGGAAGAGAGAGCAAAAGATAGGGGAGAGAGAGAGAGCAAAAGAGGGGGGAGAGAGAGCAAAATAGAGGGGGGGAGAGAGAGAGCAAAAGAGAGGGGGGAGAGAGAGAGAGAGAGAGAGAGAGAGAGAGAGTAAAAG
>NC_069501.1:787105001-787125001 GCF_027579735.1 Bombina bombina | reverse complement strand
TTCAAGGGTTACAGCCGGGCAATTTTGACCCCCAAAATTTGGTCCAACAAATATCTGACTTAATATTGCCACAGCTTACATCAATAAAAGCAGAAATAGCTGGTCTTACAGATGAAGTTAGGCAGTTTTCTGGTAGATTAGTAGAGGCAGAAACTAGAATTTCGGAGCTGGAAGATCAGATGAGCGCCCAAGAAAATAGGAATAAAGCACAACATGACATTATTAGAACCATGCAGGCAAAGATAGAAGATCTAGAGGACAGATCACGTAGAAATAATGTTAAGATAATAGGTTATCCTGAGTCGGGCCAACAGCAAGATGCTGAGTTAATTAAATTTGCCTCTAAAGACCTACCAGCACTGTTGGGTTTACAAACATCTGAAGTATCATTTTTGGTGGAAAGGGCACACAGGATAGGCGCCCCTAGAGTAGACACTAATGGTTTAACAAGACCTAGACCTATCATGGTGAAATACCTAAATTTTCAAGATAAGGTAACGATTATGAGACAATTTAAACAAAAGAGACCAATAAGGTTACAACATGAGAATATCTTATAATTCCAAGATTTTTCCAGCGAAACCTCCCAGAAACGTAGAGAGATGTCCCCCTTTTGTTCAACATTAATCCAAAAAGGTATTCAGGCAAGACTTATGTACCCAGCGAAAATTTGTTTCAGAATAAATAATGAAAATGTGACCCTGAAATCACCCCAGGAAGCAAGGGATTTTATCAATACCCTTTAGTTGTATATGATAAGATAGTTAGGGAGGGGCTGTACTTTTTCTTTGTTTTTTTTTTTTTTTAGCGGTTCTTCCTAAGCAATATAAAATAGATAAAATGTGTTGTGGAAGGTGTTGTGCTAGGTTGAAACTAGAAGCCAGATTATGTCGGATCTTTGAGTTATCACTAACTAGAAGCTACATGTTGGAAATGTTTAAATCAATGTGTCTATATGTTATGTGTGTTGTTTCCTTTTCCTCCTTTTTTTTTTTTTTTTTTTTTTTTTTTTTTCTTCCTTGGCCAAGATGGCATAGTACGGGTAGAAAGACACAGGAGATAGAATGCTTAACATAGTATCATGGAACGTGGGGGGAATAACCTCCCTGACTAAAAGGTCTCTAATTCTAAAAACACTAAGAAAAAAGAACCCAGACATTGCTTTATTACAGGAGACCCATCTACAAGAAGTAGAGATGGCTAAACTGAAAAGTAGATGGGTAGGAGAAGTAATAGCTGCCCCTGGGCCTAAACGTAAAAGAGGAGTAGCGATTTTAGTCTCTAAAAAACTGGATTGCAAAATTTTAGTTAAAGATCGGGATACGGGGGGGAGATTTATTATAATTGAAGTAGAATATGGTGATACTGTAATAATTATTTGTAATGTATACGGCCCTAATGAGTTAGACCCAAAATTCTGGGACACCATGTACATTAAACTTGCCCCATACCTGAATGGGAACCTGATTGTCGCAGGGGACTTCAATATGACAACGACGCCAGTGATAGATAGAACCAGGCCTGGTAAGCAGGCGGTAGGTAGGAAAGCAGAAGAAAGATTATTTGGGTCTTTTCGTAATAAATTAAACCTCCATGATATATGGCGAATTAAGAATCCAGATGTCAGAGAGTTTTCGTGCATATCTAAAACTCATAAGGTAATGTCCCGTATAGACTTATTTCTTATTAATGACTCTATGCTGTCTTTAGATTTAAATCCAACAATAGAGGAGATAATCATTTCTGACCACGCAATAATTGGTTTAAGTTTGGATCATATTAGACACCGGAAGGGGGGAGCTAATAACTTTTTTTTTCCAAAACATCTTATACTGGATATGGAGTTTAATAGATTCCTAATCCATAAATGGAACCAATATAAAATAGATAATAAAGACTATTATAAGAAGATAGAGGTCTTCTGGGAAGCTGCGAAAGCAGTTTTAAGGGGTGAAATAAAAGCATACTTGGTTAAACGGAAAAAGAAATTTCGGGATCAAGATATCCAACTGGCAAATCAATTAAAAAACAGTTATAAATTATATCTTAATAACCCCAATACTATGTCATGGGCTAGTTACAATAAAGCTAAAAATGAAAGAGAGGGATTCCTAAAATTAAAGAGTATAAAGCAGGATAGAAGGGCAAACGCCTTTTTTGCGAGTTATCATGGGAGGTCAGCAAAATTTCTAGCTAAAATAATTAAAGGAGGGAAAGAAGGTAGGAAAAATATTGTTAGTATCAAAAAAGGAAATATAAGTTATACAGCACCTAAGGAGATATGTCGAATAATGTATGAGCACTATTCAGAAATATATGAGGCAGGTCCCTGTAATGAAAAGGCTAAAGACTTGTTCTGGGAAAAGGTCTCTCTCCAACAATTAACAGTGGATGAAAGGGCAGAGCTGAACCAACCAATATCGGAATTGGAAATTCTAAAAGCCATAGAGAAGGTGAAATTAAACAAAGCTCCCGGTCCGGATCAAATACCGGCTGAATTTTACCGAATACTTAAAAACGAAATAGGAGATACATTGAGAGATTTATTCAATCACTATTTTGTTAAAAACTGTCTAGAATCTAATCTTTTCTCTGCCTCCACAGTCATTCTTATACATAAAAAAGACAAAGATCCAGAGAACCCTAATGCTTACAGGCCAATATCACTTCTAAACAACGATTATAAACTTCTTACAGCAATAGTAGCAGATAGACTAAAAAAATACATTAATAAGCTGATCCATACAGATCAAACGGGATTCATGCCAGGTAGGAATTCATCTAAAAACATACGGAAAGTGTTATTAGTCCTAAGTCAGTATTGGAACAAAATTAATGCCAAAACCAAACCTGGGGAAGTTGACCTGGCCCTTTTAACGCTGGATGCTGAAAAAGCATTTGATGCAATAGTATGGGAACACTTATTTACGGCATTATCCCGTTTTGGTATTACCGGTAACTTTCTCAACTTTGTTAAATTAATATATAAAGCGCCGTGTTCTACGTTATTTGTAAATGGCCAATTCTCCCCTAAAATTACACTAAGGAAAGGAACCAGACAGGGGTGCCCTTTATCCCCCTTATTGTTCAACCTCTCGATAGAACCACTAGCGGTAAGACTCAGACAAATGTTATCTGGAATTAAGTTGGGAAGTGATAACGTTATTTTATCTCTATATGCAGATGATTTGTTACTCTTTCTATCTAGGACAGCACGAGATATACCAATATTACTAGAAATAATTAATGATTATGGGTCCTTTTCGGGGTATAAAATAAATTATTCAAAATCAGAACTACTCTGGATCAGACGCCCCAATAGATACATAGGTCAGCACCCATTCCAAGAGGTGGAACAAATAAAATATCTTGGACTATATTTAAGCTTAAATCCAGGATTATGGTATACTTTAAACCATCTTAAAATTTTCCAAGAAATTAGCCTACTGATGGAAAAATGGAGACCACTGCCCATCTCGTTATCGGCCAAAATAATGTTGTTGAAAACATTTGTATTTCCACGGGTTATGTACATACTTCAGAATTTACCAATCCCTATTAAAAATGTAGATCTGAATAGATATGACAAAGACTGTAAAACTTTTTTATGGAACGGAGGGAGGGTGAGACTTTCAAAAAAGATTTTATATCTTGACAAAGAATTTGGAGGCTATGGTCTCCCCAATCTTAAATTATACAATCAGGTCACAATGTTAAAAATAGCAATTGATTGGATTACGGAAAAAGATTACTGCTCTTTCCCAAATATAGAGGATAACCTAATAAAGCCCTTCAAGTTAAAAGCCATCCTACACACGCCTATGGATAAAATGCCATTGCCGATATTAAATATTAAGGTGATAAGTAATGTGGTGTCAGCCTGGCAGAGGTTTTGCTCAGAGCTTAAAATTAATTTCAGGTTCTCTAAATTTCTCACTATTTTGGGACATCCAGAATTTGCACCAGGACTAAGTTATGGGATTTTTCATAACTGGCAAAGGAAAGGTATAGTGTATATGGGGCAATTAATTGAGGAAGAGTCAGGATTATTCAAATCCTTTACACAGATACAGGAAGAATTTGACATCCCAAAACATCACCTCTTTGCGTTCTTGCAGGTTAGACATTTCTATAATCTCTCACTTCAGAAGTTTGCCGGTAACTTACATCTAGGGATAATAGGAAGTGGTATTCAGATGTACCGCGCAGGGTATCATTCCATATCAATTTGGTATGGAATGATAATGAAAAATCTGGGTAAAGGCCATCTCGATTCCCTGCATACCAGATGGTTAAAAATAATCCCAGAGCTAGTAGATAAGAATGTAAACCAGAGTATTGATGTGGTTGGTTATAAGTTCACCTCCTGGAAAGAATCACATAGCTATTTGATAAATTTGGCTTATATTACTCCAACTCGTCTAGGTAAATGGGACAAGAAGTGTAAAGGGAATTGCTTTCACTGCTTGGCTCCACAGGCCGATATACTTCATTGTGTATGGCGTTGTCCGAAAATATATCAATTTTGGGAGAAGATATCATTCTGGCTAAATAGAGTTGTGAGCCAAGTGGTGATCTTTACACCAGTGAGTATCTTCTTTTTTATATTTGATAAGCGCTTTACATCAGAAGAATATGCACTAATTACCACGGCCATACAAATTGCGCGGTTATTAATTTTTCGCTATTGGAAAGCTAAGAAATACCCAACTATAGCAGAATTTGGCCAAAAAATTATTGACCAATTAATCATAGAGCAGATGAATCTGGAGCCCAATAATGAAAGAAAGGCCAGGAGGTTTTATTTAAAATGGAAGAATGTCATTAGACGGCAACCTGTGGAGTTGCAAGTAGAAATTTTGGGCCCCCTGCGAGAATCAGGTCTTGTATGCCTAGAAGAGTTATAAATTGTAGGATAGGCCCAGTTACGTTGCCAGAGAGGAATAAATAATATTCGAAGTTAGTAAAGGCATATGCCTTTCCCTTCCCCTTCCCTTTTTTTTTTTTTTTTTTCTTTCTTTCCCCTTTTCTGTGTCTTGTCTTGTCTTGTTTTGTCTTGTCGTGTCTTGTCTTGTTATGCTGTGTTTGATTTCTGTTTTGCTATATAGGATAAAAAGTGGCAATTTTGGTACTTAGAGTATTCTGATTTGGTCTACGAGATAAGATATGATTATTTCTTTTGCATTAGTATGAGTAGTACAGACAACTATGTTAGTAAGAAAATATTATTTGTATATTCTTGATCTAGAACCTGTAAAGGTGATATAGATATTCTTGCTCTGTATTTTGGTTTTGTAATGTTACTGCCTGTCTGATTGTAATATCTTTAGTTTTCTTTTCTGTTTAGTACCATAAGTTGACATGTCAATAAAAATAAATAAATAAAAAAAAAAAAAACCTCACCTACTCAGTTGGCTGCTTCTGGTGTCTGCTGTATTGAGGACAGCACTTCTTCTTTCCTCTGACATTCTTGTTTGCTGGAAGTGGCTGTCATTATTTACGATCAGAGTTTTACTAATATACTTTTGTAATTCACTGCATTGTGTTTGCTGCTCTCCCTGTTTAAATTCTCCCGGTCCCTGACAGCGCTGTGTGATTATGCACACAGCTGTCAGTCAGTTTAGGTCCTTCCCTCTCAGCGTGAGGACTAGAATTCAGGAAATGGAGCCCCGGAGGAATGCCTATGAGAGGAGGGGCCAATGACCTCACTCTAGGCATAGGGGCGTGGTCACGTGAGCCGTTGCTCACTTACTGTTTGGCCGAGCAGGAGAGAAGACCTGTGAAGAGAAGCGGTCTACTTACCATGGCGGATTTCCAGAAGATTCTCTCGACGGTCCAGGAGTTGCTGTCTTCAAAGGGCGAGGAAAAGATCCGGAAGCGTCTTGCAGTGGAAGAAGGAGTCGTCACGGCGGGCGGTGAAGCATCCAGGCCTGCGCGCAGATCCCGTCCGCCAGAGAGGTTGAGTCCATCCACCGGGAAGAGGCAGGAGTCCGGGAGCCGTAGGAGGAAGCCGGTGAGGTCGTCAGCAGGAGGAGCTGGTCTGCGGATGGCGTCGGTGAAGAAAGGCGGAGCTGCGGGAAGTCGGACAGGAGCCAGGATCATCAGCAGGCCGGACGAGTCGCGGTTTCTTCAAGGAGAGGCTGCAGCAGGTAATTAGTCTTCTTTTCCAGGTGCCGGTTTCTTGCGTAGTGAGGAAGTGGAGTCGGACAAAGCAGAAATGGCGGCAGGCGAAGAAGATTCGAGTGAGGCCCGTCACGTAAGTAATTTGGCACCAATACGGCCGTACCAGGCAAAAACATTGCAGCGCCTCTGGAAATTTCTACAGCCGCTAGGCCTTTGGGGTTAACGGCATTACCAGGCCCAAGTACAGCAACACACCTGGAGATAGTTACAGCCTCTAGGCCTATAGGATTAGCCAGTGGGGGTATGAAGTCCTATCATGGGGCTAAAAATGTAGCGGCATACTCGGGTATGAAGGAAGATTTTGATAACAGGGGACAGGATATGTTTACGGCCAGGGAGCCAAGCATGCTGCATGCAGAATTACATGGGGGACATTTTAGGAAAACAAAACAGGAACGGCCAATGAGCCTAGGAACTCGAGGGACTATGTGGAGGGACACACCAAAGCAAGGAACATTACGGCTAATAAGCCAATAACTGATAAAGCTACTTTTGTAACAGGGAAAAAAGTAGTTGCAAAAAGGAAGCACTGCTATACAGGTTCAGGAAGAAAAAACGTTGAGATGGATGTTAGGCCAGAGAGTTTAGAAAATTGGGAAAGTTACAGTGTAGGTGAGAGTAGTAGAGAAGGGTTTTTGAGGGGAAATACATGTAGTGATAGAGCAAATGACATGGTTGTTAAGGAGGCTGCCTCTAGGCAGGTTAACGTTTCTTTTTCCTCAGACTCTGTGCATTCTAGATTTATGCCAGCCGGCCGGAGCAGTGAGACTCTTCCTTCTAGGATTCAGGAGGATGCAGATTCATTGTGGATTGACGAACAGTATAGCAACTTTGGGGAAGAGGAGGAACAAGCGGCTATGTCTGGACCAGCAGCGACGGAACAGGTAAAAGGTTTAGAGGTTTTATCACAATTAATCAGGGCACTAGTTCCGGACAGTGGTAATACTAAGGGTAATAGGTTAGGTAGCATTTTAGGGGTTAATCCTATGGTTAGAAATGAGTATGAAAGGGTTTTTCATAGTAGGAGCTCGGGGGATAGTGGTGTTAGTCATTATGCTAGAGGGTTAGCTAACAGGGAATACGCATCCTCTCAGCCTCAGGTAGTCCAAGTTGAAAGAAAAAGACAGGAAGAAAGTTCCAGGAGTCCAGTGTCACGGTGGCGGGAGAGATCCCGTTTGCCTATTACTTTCAGAAAAAATAAAGAGCCAGGTGATGCTTCTTTATGGGGATCCCTGGATAAGCAGTCAAGGGAGAGAGGGAGACCCAGAAGGTCTAGGACTCCGGTAAAAAGGAGACAAAATGAAAGAGAGAAGCAGAGGAAAGGCATTGAATCAGCACGTCAGGAAACAAGGAGGGATACGGTCATTGCAAGGGAGAATCCTGTAATGTCCAATAATGCAGGTGAGAGTACAAGTACAGATGTGGTCCCTGATGTGAGTGCCTCTGATGCAAGGTGTGAGTTGATGTTAAAAGGTTTGAAAGAGTTAGTTTCCCAGTTGGAAAATAGTGGATCGTCAAGTGTTGTGGGCACTTCAGGCCCTGCGGGGGTTTGGGTTCCCCAATTTGTGCCCTCTGGGGGTGGTCCTCTGGAGCAGGCTGGTTCTGTAATTTTAAGTAGTGCGAACATGATTGGGCAATCAAAAGTATCTGATCAGGCTTTTAGACGCCCTTGTTTATGTTGTTTATGTTCTGTTGGACCTCTGGGTATTCACTTAGCTTTAGAGGTAAAAGAGAAGATTTGGAGGAGAGAATTTATTGAAATCTTTTCCCTGCTCCCGGTGGATCAGGTGTTTAAAGTTAAAGATGATTCTAGAGGCGAGTCTGTTAAAAAAGAGGAGGAAGAACGCAAAAGGAAATTTAGGAAACTGCCAAAAACACTATCTCATTGGTCAACTGTTTTTTGTATTTTGGCAAGTGTAATTGGTGAAAAAAACCCTGAACTTTATTCTTCCCTTTTTTGTTATCTCAAAAAATTGCTAGTGCTTGCCGTACATATGGTGGTCTTGCGTGGTGGAAGTATGATTAGCAGTTCCGTCAGCGTTTGGCGGTTCGGCCAGAGATGAGATGGGATGATAGGGATATGGGCATATGGTTGGAGCTTATGACACCATTAAGGTCCCAGTCCTTTTGTGGTTCTGGAGGAGGAAGCAATGCTTCCTCTTCAGCATCATCAGCAGTGGCCCTCAGGAAAGGGCTTTACTTCCAATTTAATGAATGGGCCTGTAAATTTGGGACAGCTTGTAAATACAAGCATGAATGTTCCTTTTGTGGAGGAATCCACTCAAGTTCAAAGTGCTTCAAGAAAGGTAAATTTTTCACAAAAGGAGACAGTGTTATTCAAAGCCAGGAAGCCAGTGAAAGTCGAAAAGATGGCGCCGTGGTTAGAATTGTACGGCAATTGGATGCGTGCACTTTATTGAAGGGTTTTTCTGTTGGTTTTTATATCCCCTTTTCCGAGGGGATTGAATCTGTTTTTGCTGGGAATTTGAAGTCTGCATTGGATTTTCCTGAAGTGGTGATGGCAAAGAGTCAGAAAGAAATTTCGTTGTTTAGGATGGTGGGCCCTTTTGCGGTCCCTCCGTATAAGAACTTACGAGTTTCTCCTTTGGGAGTTATTCCCAAGAAGGTTCCAAATCAATTTAGATTGATTCATCATTTGTCCTTCCCAAAAGGTTTTTCGGTCAATGATGGTATTGATCCGGAGTTATCTGCAGTCAGATATGCGTCTTTTGATAAGGCTTTAGATTTGGTTTGTGATGCTGGTCCTAACGCCTTGTTGGCGAAAGTGGACATTGAATCGGCATTCAGGCTTTTACCTGTTCACCCCTCGTGTCATCATTTATTAGGATGTTTTGTTGATGGGTTTTATTTTGTGGACTTATGCTTACCCATGGGCTGCTCCATTTCCTGTTCTCATTTTGAAAAATTTAGTTGTTTCTTAGAATGGGTAGTAAAACAGATTTCTGGATTGTCATCCATTATTTGGATGATTTTCTATTTGTGGGCCCTGAAGGGCTTGAGTCATGCCAAATTCTGATGGATTCTTTTATGCTGATAGCTAGGGATTTTGGAGTCCCTGTTGCTAGTGAAAAAACCGAAGGCCCTTCTCCCGTGATTAATTTTCTGGGCATCTGTATGGATGCTGTTTCCATGGAATGTAGACTTCCTTTGGAAAAAGTTAGTGATCTGGTATCATCAATTGACTTGGCCCTTGCAAGAAAGAAGCTTTCTTTAAAGGAAATTCAGTCGCTAGTGGGTAAGCTGAATTTTGCATGTAAAATCATTCCGGTTGGAAGAATTTTTTGCAGAAGGTTATCCTTATCCACAGTGGGAGTTAAAATTCCCCACTTTCGGATTCGTTTATCGGCTCAGGTAAAGGAAGATTTGAAAGTCTGGAAAGCTTTCCTAAAGGAATTTAATGGTGAATCCTTAATTCAAGCTCCGGAGATGTTATGTAGTGAACTTCATTTATTCACTGATGCTTTGGGGGGCGCATGGTTTTGGGGCCCTATTTGGGAAAAAATGGTGCGCTGGTGCTTGGCCTGAGTATTGGGCGGCTGCGGGTTTAACAAAAAACCTTGTATTTCTGGAATTATTTCCGCTAGTGGTAGCTTTAAAAATTTGGGGTTCCGAATTTGCGAACAAAAAGGTGGTTTTTCATTCTGATAATATGGGGGTTGTTTTTGTGATCAACCGCCTATCATCCAGTTCGAAGCCAGTGATTGGGTTGCTCAGGATGTTCGTTTTTGAATGTATGAAGCACAATGTTTATTTCAGAGCTATTCATGTTCCTGGAAAAGAGACTGTGGGGGCTGACGCTCTTTCTCGTTTTCAGTGGCGGAGATTCTGGGAGGCAGTGCCAGATGCAGAAGGGATCGGTTCTCCTTGCCCGGAGGAGATGTGGTATCTGAACTTCCTAGATTGTTGAGATCAGTGAGGGGAGCCTTAGCTCCTAGTACTTGGAAAGCGTACATACCTGTGTGGGTGCAATGGTTAAATAAATTAGCTGTTTTTGAAGGTGACAAGGAGGAGTTTCTGTTATTAGATTGGATTGATGAATGGAGAGAGAGGGATATGTCTAAATCTATGGTGCAGAAGAATATGGTGGCATTATCCTTTTTATTGAACCTCTTGCGTTGGGTCGATATGTCTAAAAAAAATTCTGTGAGGATGGCGTTTAGGAGTCTACTTAGGGGTAAAGTTTCTGTAGATAATAGAAGGCCCTTGGTTTTTTCAGTGTTGTATCCATGACTTACATCCTCATCTAAACATCTTTTCTCTTTGCTAATTTTCTTATCTTACTGTAAGTATATTTTTCTTTTTAACATTTTCTAACAATGCACAGATTTCTATTGGGAGTGCCACAATCTTTGGTTCTAGGTTTGTTACTTTTCTAGGTTTGGTTCTAGGTTTTTGTTTAGATGTCAATCGTAGGTTTCCTAATCAAGTCTAAGTGCCTGATTCTCTAAAGTTTGCCAGCATGAAGTGAAATAACGTAACCCCTGCAGGAACAGACCTCAGTCAATTCTCTGATGGTTTCCCATCCAAATGTCTTTCCCCATCTTAGTCTATCATGAATGATTGTTCCAGATTAACCTTCCCTTCTCAGTGAGCCTCATCTGTTCTGCCACTCTACAAACCTTCCAGGATAATATTCAAAACCTTGATGCAAGCATACAAAGACTGGGGACATAAAAAATAAAAAAATAAAAAATAAAAAAAAAAATATATATATATATATATATATATATATATATATATATATATATATATATATATATATATATAGCGAGTGCAGCTCTCTCCCCCCCCCCCCCACTGCCCACACACCTCATCACCATCTTAGGTACTGGCAGACAGTCTGCTAGTATTGTTTTAGGGCTTTTTTATTTTTGCATAAATTAATTTTACTTATTTATTTGTTTTCTGCAGTGTAGTATATCCCATTACTACCCCACCTCCCTGATCCCTCCCAAACAGCTCTCCAACCCTCCACCTTCCAATGGTGTCTGCCATCTTAGGTACTGTCAGCTGTCTTCCAGTACCAGTTTAGCTATTAATGTTTATTTTTTTCATATATTTATTTTTAAAACATTTTGTTTGCTGCATTTTATCGAAAAGCTAAATTCCGCCCACCACTTGCCTTATTTGGAAGAGCCAATCCGGGCTTGAGTCTTCAGACAACAAGGCTAGCCAAAGTCCTTATCTTAGTATTAACATAGTTGTTAGGTAGATATATGTATCAGGGTTAGACATGAGAAGTCAGCAGGGTAAATGTTCAGCTCTGAGAATTAGAAAATCAACAATTTTTAGAACTAAATTACATGAGACGGGGGCAAAATAAATAATGAATTATATTACAAAATTGTTTTACTACACCAAACCAAACATTTTGTATAAAAATATTATGTGTTTACTGTGCCTTTAAGTGTCAGTAAAAATCTTGTTTCATTGTTTATATTTCTGTAAAAGGCTATTTTCCATCACCAGGTACCAAATTTGACATTTACTTATTCTAAGTGCAAAACTCTATTATACACTAATATTCATTTTATGCAAATAAATCCCAGGAGAAATAATGGAGAAAGGGTTTTTTATTATCCCAAAATAGTTACTTATCAACTGCCATGCAGCGACAAGAATGGATATAATAGAGTTTACCCTAGAGGGAGCCAGGGTATATATCCCCACGGATAACAGAGATTCACACTAAGATTGTGTGTCAAATGGCTGATAATGCTTGTGCTTTGCTTTTTTAACAATGTTACTTTTTGAGCACGACATCTATTATAAAACAGAAAACGGGACTGATTTCTCCAAATATGATTATTAAAGGGACAGTCAACACCAAAATTGTTATTGTTTAAAAAGTGAGATAACATCTTTACTACCCATTCCCAGCTTTGCACAACCAACATTGTTATATTAATGTACTTTATAACATTTAAACCTCTACATTTCTGCCTGTTTCTAAGCCACTACAGACAGCCTCTTATCACATGCTTTATTATTTGCTTTTCACAACAGGGGAGTGCTAGTTCATGTGAGCCATATAGATACAATTGTGCTAATTGTGGGTTGTGGCAGACACTGCACTAATTGGATAAAATGCAAGTCAATAGATTATAAATAAAAAGTAATGTGATCAGGGGGCTGTCAGAAAAGGCTTAGATACAAGGTAATCACAGAGGTAAAAAAATATATAAGTATATTAATATAACCGTGTTGGTTATGCAAAATTGGGGAATGGGTAATAAAGAGATTATCTATCTTTTTAAACAATAAAAAAATGTGTTGACTGTCCATTTAAATAAAGGCAACAAGTGAGAGATTGTTATTATGTAAATATTGTACTGCAACATAACTGCTGTACTGATAAATAATCATTTTCAATGCTATTTATGGCTCATCAGAGTGAAACGCGTCAGTTACGTGTGTGCACTTTGTATATACACATTTACTTTCATAAATCATAACCTATTTGCAGCAAAAAAAGAAGTAGTAGTTGCTTTTATTATGGAACGTTCACTTTTACATTATAGACTCAGTAGCCAATAAGCAGATCTGAATGCCTTACAAACTTCAACACAAAAAACATCTGTTTTACAATTAAAGGCAAAATTTAATACATTGCAAATACCCTATTAAAGGGATATGAAACCCAAACTTTTTCTTTTGCAATTCAGACAGAGCAAACGATTTTAAAGAAAAGTTTCCAATTTACTTGTATTATCAAATTTACTTTGTTCCCATGGTATTCTTTTTTGAAGAGATACCTAGGTAGGTGTCTAGAGAACTACATGACAGTAAATAGCACAGCCATTAGTGCTCTTGCTAATGGATAACATTGTTGAAACACTGCTGCCATATAGTGCTCCAGACGTGCATGCCCCTGAGCTTATCTCCCCACTTTTCAACAAAAGATACCAAGAAAACAAAGAAAATTTGATAATAGAAGTAAAATAGAAATTTGTTAAACATTGCATCTCTCTCTAAATAAGGTAAAAAATGAATTTCGTGTAAAAATGATTGAGTAAATGCTTTTATGTATAATATATACAGTATATATATATATATATATATATATATATATATATATATATATATATATATATATATATATATATATATATATATATATATATAAAATACGTACAGTATATAAAACCGTGTTTCCACACAAAGGGACCAAGCATTGTCTGGATATTCCAGATGGAGGCATTCAATCTGGGTAGCATTTGGAAAGTCTGAGGATAGTGCGAAAGGGAAATCCTTATTATCCATAAGAGGGGTTTGGATGGTTACCCCAGGTTTCTTTCAGAGAAACCAAGGCATAAATGTAATAGTAAAGGAAGGACAGGTACAATGACAGAGCTCCCAGTCTGTGAAAATCATGCAAACTGCAGGGCAATAGAAAGCCCTGAGAAAATGTCTACGAGACTGCAGTCATATGGTAGAATGACAACCTTATACACATGGTTGCAATACTTACTAATGATGCATCCTTTATAATGAAATATATGTACATTGAGGGATCCTATAGACAAGCAACTTCCCACAGACACACATTTCTATATTTTCAAACTAAATTTTAAATAAATAGAACGTGAATAATTTGAATCCTGTTACAGGCATATAATTTATTCATATTTATAATGTTATATAGTTTAATTATTAGGGAGTTTCAATAAGGGTAGCTATTCCAAATGAACCAGAAAATGTTTTACTGAATGTCTTAATGAAGGCATTTATTTCAATGTAGTGTTTTATTATGATATACATTAATAAATATAATAGTTTTAAATAAAATATATAAGACATCAAGTAAAATTATATGCTACTGTGAAATATTTTTATTTGTATTTACACCCAAGGTTATAAAATTGCCTCAATGGCGCCAATATTTGTTTTAGCTCAAGGTTTTTGCTAATTACTCATGATGTAATGCCAAAGGATTGTTTAAAAGGTAATAAATACCACTTCCCTGAACTTATAAGGGGAACAGAAAATATTATCAGAACCAAAATGCTGTCAAGACTCTCTGGTATAGTATAATATTTATTTATATACAAACATAATAAAAGTATTGTAAATCTGCAACATTGGATTAATATTTTTACATTTTCATTGTATTTATTTAGCAAATTATTTTTTTTCTCTTTGTACTGCATATTTATAGAATACAATATAAATATATTTTTACTTTATTCTCCCATGCCTTTTTCTATATACAGTATATTGTACTCAAAATCTTTCATAAGATATGAGACTATTTCTACTTATATAATGTTAGAGATAGGTGCCTGGAATTTAGATTTCAGAATAGCCTTTCTCTAAGGCATTATAGGGGGAAAGGGTACGAACTGTTACAATCATGTACATCAGTAAATTCTGAGCTGGTGTAATTGTAAAGCTGTGATCACTTAGGAAGATGTGTTCAGTATGACTGATCTGCCAGCAGTTACCGTTGTATAGAGAACTCAGACCTAGATTTGGAGTTTGGCGTTAGCCGTGAAAACCAGCGTTAGAGGCTCCTAACGCTGGTTTTAGGCTACCGCCGGTATTTGGAGTCACTCAAAATAGGGTCTAACGCTCACTTTTCAGCCGCGACTTTTCCATACCGCAGATCCCCTTACATCAATTGCGTATCCTATCTTTTCAATGGGATCTTTCTAACTCCGGTATTTAGAGTCGTTTCTGAAGTGAGCGTTAGACATCTAACGACAAAACTCCAGCCGCAGGAAAAAAGTCAGTAGTTAAGAGCTTTCTGGGCTAACGCCGGTTTCTAAAGCTCTTGACTACTGTACTCTAAAGTACACTAACACCCATAAACTACCTATGTACCCCTAAACCGAGGTCCCCCCACATCGCCGACACTCGAATAAATTTTTTTAACCCCTAATCTGCCGACCGCCACCTACGTTATCCTTATGTACCCCTAATCTGCTCCCCCTAACACCGCCGACCCCTGTATTATATTTATTAACCCCTAATCTGCCCCCCTCAACGTCGCCTCCATCTGCCTACACTTATTAACCCCTAATCTGCCGACCGCAAAGCGCCGCCACCTACGTTATCCTTATGTACCCCTAATCTGCTGCCCCTAACACCGCCGACCCCTATATTATATTTATTAACCCCTAATCTGCCCCCCACAACGTCGCCTCCACCTGCCTACACTTATTAACCCCTAATCTGCCGAGCGGACCTGAGCTCTACTATAATAAAGTTATTAACCCCTAATCCGCATCACTAACCCTATAATAAATAGTATTAACCCCTAATCTGCCCTCCCTAACATCGCCGACACCTAACTTCAATTATTAACCCCTAATCTGCCGACTGGAGCTCACCGCTACTCTAATAAATGTATTAACCCCTAAAGCTAAGTCTAACCCTAACACTAACACCCCCCTAAATTAAATATAATTTACATCTAACGAAATTAATTAACTCTTATTAAATAAATTATTCCTATTTAAAGATAAATACTTACCTGTAAAATAAATCCTAATATAGCTACAATATAAATTATAATTATATTATAGCTATTTTAGGATTAATATTTATTTTACAGGTAACTTTGTATTTATTTTAACCA
The DNA here is from genome assembly GCF_027579735.1 of Bombina bombina. NCBI lineage: Eukaryota > Metazoa > Chordata > Amphibia > Anura > Bombinatoridae > Bombina > Bombina bombina. Next base: position 787,109,217 of record NC_069501.1, on the reverse strand, counting down.
GGTACAATAGCTATTAAATAGTTAAGAACTATTTAATAGCTAAAATAGTTAAAATAATTACAAAATTACCTGTAAAATAAATACTAACCTAAGTTACAATTAAACCTAACACTACACTATCAATAAATGAATTAAATAAACTACCTACAATTAACCTAACACTACACTATCAATAAATTAATTAAATAAACTACCTACAATTACCTACAATTAACCTAACACTACACTGTCAATAAATTAATTAAATACAATTCCTACAAATAAATACAATTAAATAAACTAGCTAAAGTACAAAAAATAAAAAAGAACTAAGTTACAAAAAATATAAAAAAAAATTTACAAACATAAGAAAAATATTACAACAATTTTAAACTAATTACACCTACTCTAAGCCCCCTAATAAAACAACAAAGCCCCCCAAAATAAAAAATGCCCTACCCTATTCTAAAGTACTAAAGTTAAAAGCTCTTTTACCTTACCAGCCCTGAACAGGGCCCTTTGCGGGGCATGCCCCAAGAAGTTCAGCTCTTTTGCCTGTAAAAAAAACATACAATACCCCCCCCCAACATTACAACCCACCACCCACATACCCCTAATCTAACCCAAATCCCCCTTAAATAAACCTAACACTAAGCCCCTGAAGATCATCCTACCTTGTCTTTACCTCACCGGGTATCACCGATCCGTCCTGGCTCTGATATCTTCATCCAACCCAAGCGGGAGCTAGACATCCACTGAAGAAGTCCAGAAGAGGGTCCAAAGTCTTCATCCTATCCGGGAAGAAGAGGCGATCCAGACCGGCAACCATCTTGATCCAAGCGGCATCTTCTATCTTCATCCGATGACGACCGGCTCCATCCTGAAGACCTCCACCGCGGACCCATCTTCTTCCGGCGACGTCCAACTGAAGAATGACGGTTCCTTTAAGGGACGTCATCCAAGATGGCGTCCCTCGAATTCCGATTGGCTGATAGGATTCTATCAGCCAATCGGAATTAAGGTAGGAATATTCTGATTGGCTGATGGAATCAGCCAATCAGAATCAAGTTCAATCCGATTGGCTGATCCAATCAGCCAATCAGATTGAGCACGCATTCTATTGGCTGATCGGAACAGCCAATAGAATGCGAGCTAAATCTGATTGGCTGATTGGATCAGCCAATCGGATTGAACTTGATTCTGATTGGCTGATTCCATCAGCCAATCAGAATATTCCTACCTTAATTCCGATTGGCTGATAGAATCCTATCAGCCAATCGGAATTCGAGGGACGCCATCTTGGATGACGTCCCTTAAAGGAACCGTCATTCTTCAGTTGGACGTCGCCGGAAGAAGATGGGTCCGCGGTTGAGGTGTTCAGGATGGAGCCGGTCGTCATCGGATGAAGATAGAAGATGCCGCTTGGATCAAGATGGTTGCCGGTCCGGATCGCCTCTTCTTCCCGGATAGGATGAAGACTTTGGACCCTCTTCTGGACTTCTTCAGTGGATGTCTAGCCCCCGCTTGGGTTGGATGAAGATATCGGAGCCAGGACGGATCGGTGATACCCGGTGAGGTGAAGACAAGGTAGGATGATCTTCAGGGGCTTAGTGTTAGGTTTATTTAAGGGGGGTTTGGGTTAGATTAGGGGTATGTGGGTGGTGGGTTGTAATGTTGGGGGGGGGTATTGTATGTTTTTTTTACAGGCAAAAGAGCTGAACTTCTTGGGGCATGCCCCGCAAAGGGCCCTGTTCAGGGCTGGTAAGATAAAAGAGCTTTTAACTTTAGTAATTTAGAATAGGGTAGGGCATTTTTTATTTTGGGGGGCTTTGTTGTTTTATTAGGGGGCTTAGAGTAGGTGTAATTAGTTTAAAATTGTTGTAATATTTTTCTTATGTTTGTAAATATTTTTTTATTTTTTGTAACTTGGTTCTTTTTTATTTTTTGTACTTTAGCTAGTTTATTTAATTGTATTTATTTGTAGGAATTGTATTTAATTAATTTATTGAAAGTGTAGTGTTAGGTTAATTGTAGGTAATTGTAGGTAGTTTATTTAATTAATTTATTGATAGTGTAGTGTTAGGTTTAATTGTAACTTAGGTTAGTATTTATTTTACAGGTAATTTTGTAATTATTTTAACTATTTTAGCTATTAAATAGTTCTTAACTATGTAATAGCTATTGTACCTGGTTAAAATAAATACAAAGTTACCTGTAAAATAAATATTAATCCTAAAATAGCTATAATATAATTATAATTTATATTGTAGCTATATTAGGATTTATTTTACAGGTAAGTATTTATCTTTAAATAGGAATAATTTATTTAATAAGAGTTAATTAATTTCGTTAGATGTAAATTATATTTAACTTAGGGGGGTGTTAGTGTTAGGGTTAGACTTAGCTTTAGGGGTTAATACATTTATTAGAATAGCGGTGAGCTCCGGTCGGCAGATTAGGGGTTAATAAGTGTAGGCAGGTGGAGGCGACGTTGTGGGGGGCAGATTAGGGGTTAATAAATATAATACAGGGGTCGGCGGTGTTAGGGGCAGCAGATTAGGGGTACATAAGGATAACGTAGGTGGCGGCTCTTTGCGGTCGGCAGATTAGGGGTTAATTATTGTAGGTAGCTGGCTGCGACGTTGTGGGGGGCAGATTAGGGGTTAATAAATATAATATAGGGGTCGGCGGTGTTAGGGGCAGCAGATTAGGGGTACATAGGGATAATGTAAGTAGCGGCGGTTTACGGAGCGGCAGATTAGGGGTTAAAAATAAAATGCAGGTGTCAGCGATAGCGGGGGCGGCAGATTAGGGGTTAATAAGTGTAAGGTTAGGGGTGTTTAGACTCGGGGTACATGTTAGAGTGTTAGGTGCAGACGTAGGAAGTGTTTCCCCATAGCAAACAATGTGGCTGCGTTAAGAGCTGAACGCGGCTTTTTTGCAGGTGTTACTTTTTTTTCAGCTCAAACAGCCCCATTGTTTCCTATGGGGGAATCGTGCACGAGCACGTTTTTGAGGCTAGCCGCTTGCGTAAGCAACTCTGGTATTGAGAGTTGAAGCTGCGTTAAAAATGCTCTACGCTCCTTTTTTGGAGCCTAACACAGCCTTTATGTGGCTTCTCAATACCAGAGTTATTTTTATGGTGCGGCCAGAAAAAAGTCGGCGTTAGTTTTTCGGGTCATTACCGACAAAACTCCAAATCTAGCGGTCAGTATGGGAATAAAGGGATGAGGTTTTAGTCTAATGACTGGTTAGAGACAAATGTAAATGCCTGGGCAACAGATATTTATTATAGGATCAGATTCAGTATACTCAGTGTGTCTGAGAGAAACATACTGTGTATGAGCCAAAATGGGTGGAGGGCAGCAGATTTCTCAGTGCCTAGGGCACTGCCCTAAATATGCCCCTGCCCCTATATTTAGCCATTTGCTTTTAACGCTTCTACGAATAAGGACAGCATATTTATCAAATAAAATGTGCTATTTGTGATTTGTCACATTTTTATCCACATTTAAAGTAAAACAAACATGGTATTAACAGACTGAAAACATTTTAACATTATTATTATTTAACATGGTGTCAGATGGCAATGGTTAATGTTTGATGTTACTTATTTGTTTTGGTCTATTCTATATTAATGTCTAGTTTGTTGGTATATTTGGGCTCACCATGTTTATTACTTAGAATTTCACAATTATATGATTATTTCATTACAAAATCTCGTGTTCTTTCTTTATTTGGATTTTGCCGTTTTTGTGTGAGAGTCACAGGCTTTTTTTATAGATGTTTGTGCTTCTAAGTAAAAAACTGCTGGCAGAGGATAGGGCAGCAGCGTTTGCTGGATTCTTCTTACCAGCATGTAAAGTCAAGTTAATTATTGATTGATTGGGAATCTATGCATTAATTTCATTATGTCTTGTCCAGGTTACTTTTCAGCTATCACAGTTCAAAATCGAGAAGAAAAATACTGTTACTGCTTAAAGGAACAGTCTATGCCAAAATAAACTTTCATGATTCAGAAAGAGCATGTAATTTTAAACAATTTTCCAATTTACTTTTATCACCAATTTTGCTTTGTTCTCTTGGTATTTTTAGTTGAAAGCTTAATCTAGGAGGTTCATATGCTAATTTCTTAGACCTTGAAGCCCACCTCTTTTCAGAATGCATTTGAACAGTTTTTCACCACTAGATGGTGTTAGTTCACGTATTTCATATAGATAACACTGTGCTCATGCAC